>NC_133868.1:2379868-2382923 GCF_044706935.1 Curcuma longa | reverse complement strand
AATAATATAAAATTTATTTAAATATAAATAATAATAATTTTAAAAATATAATTTTTAATATTGATTATAATAACATGTGATTATGATGCTGGTATTTCACACAAATGCTTCCCAAAAGAATGTGCATACCTTAGTGAAAAATTATAGCTGATTAACAGTCTTGGCGGTGTACAGAGGAAGAGAAAGAATAATTAAATAAATATATTTTATTGACTAATTTAAAGTGATTAAGACAAATTTATCAATCCTTAAATCAAAATTTTATTTATTTTTTACATCATTATAGGGCGCCTATGAAGCGGCCCATCCAAAAATTGACGAACGAAACAACACCGAAAGTAGGATGCGCCTCGCTCGCCTTTAAGATTAGTGTTCGCTATCGTGGTGTCGGCACGACCGGCCAGTCTCTATACGATCATCGACCAATCGATCCTCAACCCTGACAGAACGGGTTAAGGATGCTTTAATAACGTAGACGCAAATTTATAAAGCACCTCCATCTAATCGGCCGCGGAAACGCTCGATGTGGGACTAAAGATAACTAACACAGCGCCACTGCCTGCTCGCCTGTCTGCTCCTTTACCGATTATTGCAAAAACCAGATCCCTCAAACCACCAGAAGGCGTCTTCATCGCCGATGCTCGGAAGCCTTGACATCCTAATACACCCAACTCAGAGGGATTAGGCTGCCGCACTTGCCGCTCAACAACACCAAGTAACGAGGGCACACCTCTCATCGCCGCCCGACCTTGCGCTTCAACTTCTTCCAGAGCAAGGCTACACATGGGTTATGGGTGAGCACCCCCATCCAAAAGCAGACTGATTCGTTCCTGAACTTTCTTTCTTCCATGCCTCGCGGTACGGTCCCATACCTTTCTCGTCCTACTTCCACAACGGATTCATTCCTTGATTCCTGTAAGATTTTGCAGATTTCAAGGATTTCGTGAGCAAATGCAAGTCCCTTTCTGGTCGTCTGTGAGTTTGATGGCGCAACTATAGTTTTCCTTCTTTCTCATGGCTGCTACACCAACTCATCTCTATGTCAAGGAAGCACATTCATCATATTCTCAATCTTATGCAAGCAACATTTTAAAATCTAGGCATACACATCTGATACTTTATGAGTTTTTTTTTCTTTTATCATTTAATTATTTTTCGATAAAGAGGGTAATCGTAGAAAAATGTCCTACTATTAATAGAAAAACAAGACCAAACTATTACAGTCTCAGACATCATCCCCCAAGTTCAATTCATGAAGTCCAAAAAAAACAAAATGATCATGAATTCAAAAGATAAACTAGGGGAAAAAACAGCTATAAGAAAAATAAAATAACTGAAGGATCATATAGCTATCCAGATCTGCATTTGAAAAATCAAGCTTCAACCATTAATAACTGATCAATCTCTGAACAAAATTTGATTTCTATAAGTCCATGTCAACCACATCCAAGCCTGATAATTTGCTAGCCCCTTTGCAGATGACAGAAATCAGTACCAGATGCAACCGTCTCCATAGATTCATTCAAGTTGATGACCAAACATCTTGATTCTATTTCATTACTGCAGAAGACCCATCCATAATATTCAATTGACATGCATTTGATTTTCAATCTCTCCGTTGTATTAATTCTGTCTTCGTAGAGCATCCAGATAAAGAATTGAATTTTTTGGGTGGAAAAGACTTCCAGAGCTGGTTGAAATTATCGATTAGAGGCTGCCTTCAGCCTTAGCCATGTAGATACCTGCTGGATCCCATCTCCACCTGACATTGTCTCAGCCTCCTAATATCAATTCAGTATTTTGCAATATATCTTTGATCTAACAACGTGTCTTCCAATGCTGTGTGACCATACTATATTTTAATCTGTTTAAGTATTTCTGCCAATTACAAACTAATTATGATTTGTCTGTAACTGAACATTCTGCAAATAAAATAGAAAAATCATGCTTTAACAGTGTAGTGTCATTCCATCTATCAAGACAGGTAAAAAGTAGTATGTCCTGTTAGGTTCGGCCTGATGTGTTGTGTGTGTTTACATATTTTACAAATATACATAGTGGAAGAAAATATAATAATTAAATTTAATTATTATTACACTCGCAACACATGCATGCAAGATACAACAAATACATAACATAATTAAAAATTAAAATTTTTAAAGAATAATAATTTATTCTAGATATACCTGACAGATGACGTTGAGCAAGATTGAGATTGACATCAATTGAGCGGCTATGTCAAAATTCCATCTTTATTAGTGATCCATGTCAAGCTCTCGTCTGGACGACTTTCAAAGCCACGAGTCGCATCATCATTTTCAGTACTAGCCGACGATCGATAACGATCAATTCGAGAGAAAATTCTAATATCAAAAATATGCAATAACACTTGTTGTGAATGTTTTCCGAAGCTTTCTAACTATCACAGATAATCATATTCCCAATGTAGTTTTCGGTGGTCAACCTTTGATCGTCAATTTGAGTCAAATGGTCAGAACTTTTTCAACGTTAATGGAACGATCTCCAGAACCACATATGTTTCCGGCAACCAGTCCTACGCTCCGACAGCTTCTTAAGCTGTCAGTCGTGCACAGCTAGTCGTCGGCAGTTGACAGCAAGCTTCGACACCGATAGCTCTCGGTAGCGAATAGCAACCTCCGATGGCTTCACAAGCCTCCGCCAACAAATCTATTGGCGTCCAACGCTGACCAGTGCTTGGGAAGGTTGCAGTTTAAAAAAATGCTTGGGATTTTCTTTCAGGAGAAATAGAAGGAAGTCAGAATCGAAGAAGAGGAGAAAGGAAGTAGCATGCAACTATTGATTATCTCACTTCCAGAGGAGGTGGGTGGTGTTCTCAGATCGCTTCCACCGAGAGAGGTAGCTTGCGAGTCCTTAATCATGCTCGGGGAGGAAGAAGCCATGGACAGCATCGCGCCATCAGGAAGGAAGAAGCCATGGATAGCACCTGATCTGGGAGACGACACTGTTGATGCAAGATGCACTAAGATCTTGCCTAGAGTTTCACTAAGATCTTGCCTAGAGTTTCGATGTTTGA
>NC_133868.1:2356659-2379848 GCF_044706935.1 Curcuma longa | reverse complement strand
AAAGTGTGTCAAAGTGGGTTGACACGCTCGCAGGTCCACACGATATGTATCAAATCGAGAATTTGATACATTCTTAGAAAAAAAAAAAATTATTGTGTGAATTGTTTGACTCATGCATACTTGTCATGACATGCATCTGCTTTATTTTAAATGCATATAACATGTCATGTCATCATGTTTACTTAACGCTTAATTTAGAACGGTTAGTTAAGGACACATGAATGGTTGATACTTGCCAACATAGTACCAGGGTGGGGCGAGATGATAGTACGTCAGGGAGGCTAGATTAAGTGGTCAGGAAGGGTAAGGAGTACCTGACTTGATTCACTGAGTCGAACTGAACTGGCCGAAGCTACCTCGCCACATCCTAGACTAGTTAGACCAAGGTTTTTCAATAAATTGGTTAAGTCCATAATTTCCGTTGACGGTTAAACCTGAATCTAACACAAGGTCAAACATTCATTAGAAATTAACCTAAATTTAATAAAGATAAAATTGACTACTCATCTCACATAACCCATAAGGTTACCCGTGTATGCCATGTATTGCAACACTTAGTACGGGTGAGATGATAAGGACAATTAAAGTACAATGCTTTGAAAAATATTTTCAAAAATTATTATAAATATTTTTATAAAAACTATTTTTGAAAATTTGATATTTCCTTGAGTTTCATGCTTGCTGGGTGTATCTATATTATAAATTTTCAAAACTCTATATATTTGAAAAATTGGTTGACCAACACATTAGACACAAACCTTTAGGTCAACACTAAGTCTAAGAACCCTAAGACACATAGGCAGAAAATCCTTGTGGTCAACAAGGATGTCCTAAGAGAGTGTCTAGTTCAGGGGGAGGTCATTCTTGAAAGATCTTATTGAAAGAAAATACTTTATAAATTGATAAACACATTTAAAAAAGACCTCTTAAAAAAAACTTTTAATGAAAATTATTTCAAAATTATTCAAAACTTATTATACATTATTCTTTTAAGTTGAGTCAAACCCTTAGACACAGAGGGAGATTACTTTGTGGTTAACAAAGGACCCTGAGTGTCCAGTTAAGGGGAGATTCTATGTGTCAGATTAAACACAGGGGGAGATTACTTTGTGGTTAACTGAAATAAAAGAATAATAACTAGTTTTTCAAAACTTGTCTATTTTTAAAACCACTTATTTTGAAAAAAATTTTGAAAAACTATTTCAAAAATCTACTACAAAGTGATGTTTGCAAAAGTATTTCAAAAACTCATCTAAAAACTAAGTTTTTTTAAAAATTAATTTAAAATATAAATTATTTGAAAATTTTTCTAATCTACTATGGTCTTTCAAGAATTATCAAGACTTAGGCGTGACCATAGCATTACCATTATTGTTGGTGCAAGAGAGAATGAGCTTAAATGTTAAATCTTTTTGATGTATGAAAAGGGGGAGAAGGGACCTTAAGTTAATAATATAGATTTCTCTCAGAAAATTAAACCCTGACCTATATTAACTTAAGAAATTGTCAAACATCAAAAAGGGGGAGATTGTTGGTGCAAGATGCACTAAGATCTTGCCTAGAGTTTCGATGTTTGACAATACACCTAAGTCGGTCAGTTTGACCAAGGGTTGATCCAAACAGGACTTGATGTTTGGATGTGTGGAAGTGAGCGAGAAGACCTAGTCGGTTGGACTAGGCAGTGGAAGTCCTAATCTGGAAGATTGGGCAAGGGAAGTCCTAGTGAGTGAAGCTGGGCAAGGCAAAGTCCTAGTTGTAGGCTAGGCAAAGGGAAGTCCTGATTTGGAGGATCAGGCGGAAGTCTTGGCAGAGTCAAAGTGCACCAGGTAGAGTCTGGACTTGGTCAGGAGGACCAAGTTGCAGTAGAGAGCTGGGCCTGGTCAGGAGGACCAAGCTGCAGCTGAGGGCTGGACTGATCAGGAGGATCAGTTGCAGTACAAATCCTGGGGGGCAAAGACAGAGCCGAGCACAAGTCCAACAAGTCTGGAGGACTTGGTTGGCATAAATTCTCCTGAATGGAGTGGGTAAGGGCGCATTTCTGGAGTGGGACAGGAGGCGTCAGACTAACCCAGGATTTCGGTTGAAATCCGAAGTTAGACCCACAAGGTAAAACTAGATTGGCTTGGTTGTATTCATGCTTATTTTGCAGGAACCATAATGCAGGGTCAACTTCAAACGGCCATAACTTTTGACTCGGGACTCGAAACGAGGCACGGTCGGATGCGTTGGAAAGCCCTTTCAGAGATCTACAAAAAAGGTTTCTGGAGTCGACTCAGATTCGGGCTGGAGTCAACTCAAGAGGCTGGAGTCGACTCAGAAGTGCATTTGAGTCGACTCGGACGGCAGATAACGAGCAGAATCGAGCAGGATAAAGTTTTATCTGCCACATCAGCTGGAGTCGACCCAGATGGGCATCTGAGTCGACTCAGGAGCATTATAAAAGGCCGTGAGCGTGCAGAAACAAGCAATTCAAGCCAGAAAAGGTTCCTGTTCAATTAGTGGTGCTCTTGAACGCGAACGAGGCCAGGCACGTGCTACCGGGGAAGATCCAGGAGGAGTACGCGGTGCTCGGACTTCCAGATCGGCAGCTACTTGTTTGGTTTAATCCTTCTTACTTGTTATTTCTATTTTTATTATTATTGTCATTCTTTAAAGACTGTAAGACGGGTTTCTCCGCCTCCGAACACCGTTCGGAAAGGAGACCACTAGTGGACGGGCGCCTCCCGAATTAGGCCTTGGACGTACTAACCCTGGGGGGTTAGGAACCAAGTAAATCCGCGGGTCTTTGTGTTTTGTTTCTAATATTCCGCTGCTTAGTTTTTTAATAGTTAACGAACGAAAACTGAAAAAGCGACACGCGCTATTCACCCCCCCTCTAGCGCGTACATCGATCCTACAGCTTCAATGAGACATGCCTCATTTTTTTCACCATCATATACCTGCTTAGTTTAAGATATGGTCTATTTATGTTAGTTTTCACTAGGTTGACTACGTTACACTTAACTGAAGCTTACTTTTTTGTCCTGTGGAATCAAGTTACTCGTACATGTGTTCAAGAATACTATACTCATGACATGTAATGCTTTGGCTAAAGACTTTCAGTAACAATCCTAACAAGCAGTCGTAGGGTATACATCTCCTTTTCAAGCAGTAAATCCTCTGTGGGCTATCCAAACATATTCGGGTACTTTGACTTATACCCAATTATCTCGGGTCCACCCTTCCTTGGAGATATTTACTTAAGATGTTAAAGTATAAGTCTCCATGACCAAGATGACTTGAATATTGTAGGTCAAAGGAAACTCGTACTTAAGTTACACTGAGATCTTTATTTACATATGCATAGAACCATATGAAGTCTCATGGCAAATCACTCTAATAAACTAGTTACCTTTAACTTGTTAGGAACCCTATGCGACAAAATCAAAATTCGCAAATTCGCAAGTGTTAGGAGGACCAGGTGTAGGATCAAAAACACGCTAGAGGGGGGTGAATGGCGTGTTTGGACGCTTTTCGATTTTTCGTAGAGACTCGAGTGCGGAAACTGAAGCAGTTAAATAATAAGTGTGGAAGCAGAACCAGAAAGAAAGTAAAGACGAGTTGACACGGTTTGTTTTTACTTGGTTCACAGCGCAACGCTGCTACTCCAAGGCCCACGGTCCTTGACCGTTTACGTTGGGCAATCCACTAATTCACTTGCCCCTTTCCGGCAGCAAGTGTGTCGAAAATCCGATTACACAACTCACGTGCAAAGAATAACTGGAATGTAATTACAACGTTAATTTTTGTTACCAAACTTTTGCTCCCCGGAGTTTGATTTCGGCGTCTCGGTGTTCGGAACGGTATCTTGAATCAAGCACAGCATCGACGTCGAAGTTGGAAGTCACGGAAGCCGCGGGAACGGAGTTTGGAAGCTTTGGAATTGTTGATTTCGGCTGCTGCTCGCGGGTTCCTTATATAGCCGACCTGAGTCGACTCAGATGGAGATCTGGGTCGACTCCAGCGTGCGTGGTAGATAAAACTTTATCAGCTTCGTCGCTTATCCCTCCTGAGTCGACTCTGATCACGTTCTGGGTCGACTCCAGTCGCGGTGGCGCAGCGGCGATAGGATTTGACTCTGGGTCGACTCAGAAGCTCACCTGAGTCGACTCCAGGTTGATCTGGCGGAGACCTCGACGCGCTGACTTCCGGATTCAGGCTGATTCGGCTGGAGTCGACATCAGAGCACATCTGGGTCGACTCCAGACCCGAAAAATCAAGTTTTTCGTCCGGAGTTGGCTTTCGTCGGGCTTTTCTTTCCTGCACAATAAGTTAGCTCAAATATAACATGTAAAGGATCGAGTCGGTTCATCGAACCAACTCCGAGTCTTAACTTCGGATCTCCGGTGAGATCCTGGGTTAGACCGGCGCCTACTGTTCCTCGTAGGAACGCGTCCTCACCCACTCCCCTCGGGAGAATTTACCTGATGCCAACCGAGTCCTCCTGACCCGTTGGACTTGTGCTCGGCTCTGTCGTTGCCCCCCAGGACTTGGAATGCAACTGATCCTCCTGATCAGTCCATTCTTCTGCTGCAACTTGGTCCTCCTGACCAAATCCAGCCTTCTGCAACTTGGTCCTCCTAACCAAGTCCAGACTTCTGCCTGGTGCACGTTGACTCTGCCAAGACTTCATGCCTAGCAGCACTAGGACTTAACCTGTTTTCTGCAAGCTCAATTCAACCTGGTTAGCCAAACCACATACTTAACTTGATCCTAGTTCCATAATCAAAACTCAGGTTTGATCTGCTAGTGCTTCCTGCACTAACATAATGTTCTTAACAGGAACATAATAACAGTTTTTCAACTCTAAGACATGCCCACTAGGAAGATTCAACAAATAAGTCCTAATGGTTACAGCTGCAATTTTTTTTCCATTACCAACTCGTAAGTTTGAATCTCCTTTGGCAAGTCTTCTACTATTCCTTAGCTCTTGCATGTCATTACATATATGAAAGTCACACCCAGTATTTAATATCCAAGTGTTTGAAGAAATAGTATGGTATTCGATCATGAAAATACCAGAAGCAGGTGGGGCATCGGATGCCTTATTTCCCTTCACTGACTCAAGATAAACCTTGCAATATCTTCTCCAGTGACCCATTTTGCCACAGTGATGACATGGTCCTTTTGAAACAGGTTCAGTAACCTTGGCCTTCTTCTTCTTCCCTTTAGTTTGACATGTTGGTTTTCTCTTAGAACCTTTCTTAGAGGAATCAACCAGCATCACAACCTTCTTCTCACTCTTGATAGATGGCTTAATAGTTTTGAGCATATTGATGATCTCTGGTATTGTGGACTCAATACGGTTTATTCGATAGTTCATCACAAAATATGAATAACTTTCAGGCAAACTATGCAGAATTAAGTCAATACTCAATTCATGGTTCATCGCAAAACCAAGTGATCCTAGCCTCTTAATGTATCCATACATCTTCAGTACATGTTGTATTGCAATTGTACCTTCCTGCATTCGTGATCGAAAGAGGAGCTTAGAAACCTCAAACTGTTCGGATCTTGCCTACTCATCGAATAATTCACGAAGATGATAAACAATGGTATAAGCATTCATATTCTCATGTTGTTTCAGCAGGTTGGGTGATATAGAGGATAACATGATGCAACTAGCTAATTCAGAATCAGCTAAATATTTTTGATAAACTAACTTTTGGTCATCAATTGCATCATCTGCAAGAGATCCTGGAAGAAGATCATCGAGGACATAGGCAAGTTTTTCAGATTTGAGAATAATTCTTAAATTTTTATACCAGTCTAGGAAGTCAGAGCTAGTTAACTTATTGGTATTCAAAATCATGCGCAAATTCAAAGATATCATTCTTAATTGATTAACCTAGAAAAACAATCGAGCATGTATGAGAGATGAGTTTTAGAATATATTTGTAAACAATTTGCATACATATATAAGTCGCATTTATCTATTTATTTTACGAATTCAAGAGCCCTTACTCTGATTCGGGAGATAGTAGATTTTCTCCAAATGAGTTGATAGCCACTATAGATAAGAATAACCGTGGAGAGAGTCCAACAAGCTACTCTTAGCTACAGTGGTAGACATCATATGCCAATTTTGTATCACATATACATAATTATCACATTATGCTATCAACTAATTGAATGTTCGCATAAACATCGGGTTGTTAACACATTAACACGTATACATCGTATGCATAACACCCAATTTCATTTTTATCCACATTGATCTTGGAGAGAGTCCAACAAATCAACGCTTCAAGTTAAAGCTAACCCGCTAATCGTGAGATCGTATCTCAATGGTTTGAACAAATTTAATTTCAAGTTTGGGCTTGGAGAGAGTCCAACAACCTAAGTCAGAAATCAAAGTCTGATTCTAACTATATTAATGGAAGGTGTTAGCTTTAATAATTTTGATAAAGGATTTTCAGTCTCATCTTCTTTTCATGCAAAATCTACATGATATGACAATTTATGGCATGACATAATTAATGCAATTAATCATGACAAATGACATGACATGACATAATTAATGCAACTAATTATGACTTTTTCAATTATTGTTATCGTAAATCTTATAATAAAATATAATTAAGGATCTGATTTCACAAATTGTGATTCTTTAATTATATTAAGAAATAATTTTCAAATATAATCACATATTTTATTTTAGAAAATAAAATTATTAATTAAGAAAATCTAATTATTTAGGAAATAAATTTCTTAATTTAAAATTTTCTTAATAAATTAAGAAATTTCTATAATTAAAAAATTCTTAATTAAATCATAAAATTTTCTTAACTAAATTCATGATTAACTATAGTACATAAAACAATTTTATGCGTGCGCCTTGCATAACTTGACTCTGATACCACTATTGGGATCGTCCTAGTGCGTTGCGCATGTTTATATGTTTTAAAAATGTGCACAGTGAAAGAAAACAATAATAAAGTCTAAACTATTATAACACCTGCAACACACACATGCAAGATACAACACATATATGACATAGCTGAGAAATTAAAATTTTAGAATAACAATTTATTCTACGTATACTTGACGTATGACACTTGATGATTAACATTATTTTTCCCCATGGAGTGATTGAGTTGCAGGACACGATGAATGGGAGGACCTTCAAAGTGAATGGACATCGTCTGAAGGAATTTCATGATGGAGCTATGCAGACGGTGTTGGAACAAGAAAAGCTCAATAACCCCATCTACCCAACTTGAGGGGAGTTCATTTCTTCTTTTTATTTCCTGCTTTAGTTGTTCTGTTTTGTTTGCATACATATTTCTGTGAATAAGATACATAGTGTTTTCATTTACACATAGTGTTTGGAGTTTAGGTTTCATTTCCTTGAGTGCTCGTACCATTCTTTAGGGGATGTGAAAGTTAGTTAAGTTTGATTATCATGTTTTGGATTCTATGGCATGCTTTGATACTTTTCGTGCATATGGTCATTAGTGTGGTGATGAATTCTAATTGATTAACTTTACTTGATGACTTTTTACACCTAGTGAGGATTTAGCCATTTTTCTCCTTGTTGTGTGATATGCACTCATGTTGTGGAACTCTAGAACTTGCTATGCTTCTTTTTGAGACCACAATATCATAAGTTATGTGATGATGATGAAGGCTATCTACACTTTTGAAACTCTAGAATTTGTCATGCTATCTTCTCTTTGTATAAATGTCTTCTTCTTTTACTTCTTTGATAGTTGCACTCTTTTCCCTTGTTATACATGACCCTCTTGGTATACCTTGATTGAAACAATGTATTGTTATCTTGTTAAATTTATTGCCCGAGATGGTTAAATTTTAAGTGTGGGGGAGGAGATGTACACTTATAGAGGAGATGTGATTGAAAAAAAAAATTGAGAAGTGGTGAAAAAAAAATGATGAGGCTAGATATATTTGATAGCATGAGTGAGCCGTGCTTGATCACCATGGTTGAACCATGCTTTATTGTCTTTGAAGCCATATTTTTGTTTAGAAAGAATTGATTGGTGTTGTTGAGAGATTTTTATGGATAGCACATCATATCTTGATTTGTAGGTTTTTATTCTCTTTAGATTGGTTGAAAAAAAATCAAAAAAAAAAAAGAAAAAAAAAAAAACATTCCAAAAAAAAAACTTGAAAAAAAAAAGAAGAGAGAAAAAAAATTGAAAAGAAAAAAAAATCATTGAAAAAAATAAAATCATTGATATGATGTGCAATCTTTTCCTAGAAGTAGAGTGTGAGTGTAATGATGATGTTTAGTGAGTTGGATGCGCATCCAATGGAGGAGGATGAGAGTTGTTTTTCTTTTAGGGAGAAGGAAGTGGATCTCTTGTAATGGGCATGTTTAACATCATAATAGTGCATTGTTTTATGTCTTCTTGCTTCCACATTCATACCATCCTTTATATATCTTGCTTTCTTACGCTTCATTGTGATTCACTTACATGAGTTGTTCTTCATGGAAATGATAAGCCTTTGGAGTCATGGATACTTGTGTTTATAGTGGTGGAGAGTAGGAGACATGCAAGCATATGGTAGTGAAACATCATGAGTTGCATTGAGTGGGAACTCCATTGACTTACATGCTATTGAGAGTGAGAGCACCACCATATACATCATATACCTTGTGAGGATTACATCAAGTTTTAGTTTAATCATGTGCTTGAAATCACCATGCTTGTTGACTTGTGTAAGAATTGTGTCTCTTTATGCCTTGATTCATGAAAACTTGATATCCTAAGTAACTACCTTTTACTTTCTTTGAAGTATTGATATGAGTTACTTAAGGGGATGTTTGTTTCTTTGCTTGCCCGAGACGTGCAAGAATAAGTGTGGGGGAGTGATGATTAACATAATTGATGGTTAAATTGACATCATTAGTAAGAAAATTTAAGGTTTTAGTTGTACATTTATGCCTTGGATGACACATATTTGTAATTGGATGTATTTTGATTGTATTTAAATTTTTCTACATTTTTAAACTAATATTTCATCCAATTTGATTTGTAGGACAGCTTGGTCATTAAGGCTTAAATGACACATCAAAGGCTAAATGGAACATCATGATCAAAATTTAATCTCAACCCTTCAATTGGAGCTAGACTACTAAAGACAAGGAGGATGCCTACAACCAATCGGAACCATACATCTAAAAAATGGAAGGTTGAGAAAAAGAAGATAAAAGGAGAAGAAAGAACACACACAAACCGGAAGCCCTAGCCTCCCATTCCACTCACGCTGCCCTCTTCCACCTTCACTCATCCACCACGCTGCCTTCCCTTCCACTCCATTCACGCCATTCATCCCTCACGCCCCTAATCTCACCACCGCCCACCATCACCCACCACCTCACGGAACCCAACCACATCCCTCCACTCACGCACACCACCATCCACTTCACGCACAACATCTCACAGCCATCTCCACTTCCACCACTCACACCAATCACGAACAACACAGCCACCATTTTTGCTCCCATTATCTCTCACCTCACACTCTCACCACCGCACAAAACTCCACTCACAGCCATCCTCTACTCCCCTCTCCACTCACGTTCAAGCCCACTCCCATCTCACGTACGCCTTCTCCCCTTAACGCAGCACAGCCTCCATTTCACCCCAACTCCACAGCAGCAAACTCCCTAACGCCCTCAAGCCACAACGCCTTCACGCCACAGCATCTTCATCCACCAGCAGCTCGCACGCCAACCATCTGCGGAAGCTCCAGCCGGTCGGATAGAGCCAAGCAGCCCTTCATTTCCTCCTGCACGAGTGGACAACACACAAATTCCAGCAACTTCTAGCTTTGTTTTGTTTGATTGCACTTTCTTTTGATGTTGATTTAATTTCCTTACAATTGTTACTTTGTTACTTTGTTAGTTTGTTACTCCTTTACAGCTTACTTGTTACAGTTTGTTGAATTCTTCCTTTATGAATGCAAGTAGTTCGTCAAATTGTCTAGGAGAATTTCTATCATGTTTCGTTTCAAATATGTCATGTTTCATTTCATGTTGTCACTTTTATGTTTAATTCTGTTCGTTCTTGTTTATTGATCATGTTTAGATTGTAGTTAACTGAAATTTCGATTCCGGATAGTTAGGTTTGTTAGGAGTAAGTACGTGGTTGAGTTTTTATTGTTCTTCGCATCTAAACCCCCCAAACATGCACTAGTTTAGTTCTTTTTATTTTTCTCACAACGTATAAAATTTCATTAGATTTGAAGATTGCAAACATTGTATTGGGTCCTTGAGAGACGATTCAGGTTAACACTATGCTACATTATTGTTTGAAACTTGATAATTAATTGAAACCGTAGTGCGACGAAAACGGTTATATCAATTGTTTGGATAGATTTTCAAGCTACAAGTCATGTCACTGGTTGCGGTACTAGCCGTTGAGCAGCAACGGTCAATACAAGAAAAAACTCTAATATTGAAAACGTGCAACAACACACATTGCGTTCATTTCCAGAGTTTTCTAACTATCGCCGGTAATCTAATTCCGGTGAAGTTACGAAGGCACACGATTGGAACCTTTCCAGTAATGACGGAAGTCTTCGAAGCATCTAAACTTCTGGGGACGTATCCCGGCAGCACTCGACGTTCCGGCAGCGGGTCCCAACAGCAATCTCTGCGATTCGACAACAGCTCCGGCGAAAAGGGAGTTTCTTCGGCGAACCAATAGCAACTCCGACGAGATCTCCTGGTCAGTGGCATCACTTCACAAGGCTCCGACAGCCGGTAAGGAGGCGGAAGAGGAAGACTTCGACAACCCAACAGTAACCGGCGATCAGGAAAAAGGGAAACACTGGCAGCCGGAGCTCCTCTCAACTCGCGATTGGCTGGAACAGGGGTGTGCGGAGGTGGTCAGGGCTTAGGGCTTCTCACGACACACGATCAGGCAGCCAGCAAGCTCCTTTTAAAGAACTAAACCCTAACATCGTCGGATTTCATTCCAATTTCGTTCAACAACTAAACAGAGGAGGAGATCGGATCTCCTTCCTTCTTCATGCGTGCGACGACAATTGGAAGATCCCTTTCCTCCTTCGCACGCGCGACAGCCGGAGGAGAGGATTGCTTTCCTCTTTTGCTCGAGATCCGATGATTGAAGAGATCTCTTTCCCCTTTTACGCAACGGTAAGCAGTGAGGAGCGCGATCGCGCATGCGTGAGGAAGAGGACGAACCCGGAAGAAGGGTGAACCAGTTAAGGGTTTGCTTAGACCGGGTTCAAATCTGGTTTGATTCAACTTGAACTGGGTTTGATTTGGTTCATTTTAGTTCATAACCAAAACGTTTGATTTAGTAGCCAAACGACCTCTGATTTGATCCAAACAAATTTTGTTCGTTTCATATTCTCAAAACGAAGCCCGTCATTACTTCTATTTTGTCAAAATATCTTCCATCATGAACCAAACCAAGTTGGTTCAATTTTGATTTAAAACTGAATCGTTTGGTTCAATAACCAAACCACCTTTGATTTTGTTTATTTCGTCTTCATAAGATGAAACCCATCATTTTGCCTTTGTCCAGTCTGTCCAGACTTCATTTCTCTCATTCTGAGAATATAATTCTCAAACTCATTTTAAGTCATTCTTAGAAATTTGTAGTGCGTGTGACCCAATAGGTTTACGATTATATTGGTCATCCGTAATTAACTCTTAATTACGGATTGATCATGAGTGATATCTAATAGTACGTTATGATCCCCAATTGATTGAAAAATCAACAACTGATTTTAGAACAATTTCTAAACTCTTTAGCAGGTATAATGAAATGTGCCTCGTCCCTTTCACCATCTTATACCCGCTTAATTCAGAACATGGTCTGTGTCTGTCAATTCCCACTAGATTGACTATGTCACACCCAGTCCAAGCTTGCTTTCTTGTTCTATAGATTCAAGTTACTCGTATATGTGTTTAAGAGTGGCATACTCTTGACATGTGATGCTTTGGCCAAATACTTTTAGTAACAATCCTAATAAACAGTCACAGGGTATACGTCTCTTTTACAAAGAGTGGTGAATCCTCTGTGGGCTATTCAGACACTTTCGGACACTTTAACTTATACTCAATCATCCCGAGTCCACACCTCCTCGAAAATGTTTGCTTAAGATGTCAAAGTATAAGTCTTGATAACCATGGTGACTTAAATACCGCAAGTCTATGGAATCTCGCATTTAAGTTGCATTGAGATCTTCATTGACATATGTATAGAACCATATGAAATCTCACGGCAGGTCACTTCAATGAACTAGTTATTTTAAACTAGCATTCATGTTTAACTCTTAACATCTAATATTTTCAGCTAGTGAGAACAACTGCTAGGAGTTTAAAACGTGCTAGTCTCAACAGAATTAATGACGTCTATGTTCGTCAATTCATCAACTAGAGATAATTTTAATACTTTCATAATTACACATATAGAGATGCTCACAAGTTATGATCCAATTACAAATTCTTTCATGCTATGAATTGTATTGTGGATATTTAGTAAATAAGTTTAAGATCTAATCAATCATATGAAAATATAAACTTAAATAGTAAATTTCTATTTATTTAAGAAATAATACAACTGTACGGCAATTATTTTAGGACACCTCTCAAAATATAACAATTAATTAATCGACTAGGGATAATTTCAATATATTCATAATTGCACATGTAGAGATATTCACTAGTTGTGATCCAATCACAAATTCTCTCATGCTATAAATCGTATTGCGGACATTCAGTAAGTGAGTTTAAGATTCAATCAAACACATAGAGAATATACACTCAAATAATGAATTACTATTTATCCAATAAATAGTATAACCATAAGGCGATTGCCTTAGGATACTTCACAAATATAACATATCCATAATGCAATTCTACCTAAATACTTATTAAAAAGAAGTTTAGAATTTTTAAAATCTCTCTCCAAACAAAAGACCATGATCTAGATCCTTTCATTAAGGAATAGTGTATTCCTTTAAACAACAGTTGTTGAATTAATTTAGGCCATCCTAAATCATCTAAATCATCATTCTCATTTCTCATCTTTCACCACCCGTCACAAAGTAGCACCTTATTGTGAACTTCCAAATCCCTAATTCTTAGCCCTTCTAGAGAAGTAGGTTTGATACATAAACACCATGCAAGCTTGTTAGCAGTTTTGAGCTGATTTCTCCATAAGAAATCCCTTGTCACACTATCCACATCCTTCATAACCCATTTCGGTATTATCATCAATTTCATGCTCCCTCTAACCACTGTATGTTGGCAACTTAAGAATAGGTTGAGTCACTCTTTCCACATGATTATTCTCCATCTTGTAGAGGCGATAGGATAGGAAGAAAATATACTTTTGTCTCTCGAAAGTAACATCCATACTCACATGAAACCTTTTAGTGGGTTGATGATAACATTTATATCACTTTTTCGTAGCAGAATACCTAACAAAAACACATTTGAAGGCTCAAAGATCAAGTTTTCCGCTAGTGTGATTATGCACAAAAATAAACACATCCAAGAATCTTTAGAGGGATAGTGTAAAAGTATCTTTAGAGGGATAGTGTAAAAGTTACTGACTTGAATATGTTCGATCGAACCTCTGAAATCCAACTTAAAGACATACGATTAATGAACTAGGCAACAGTAAGTATTGCATCCCCTTTAGGAACATTCATAGTGAACATAAGAGCCTAGCAACTTCTAAAAAATGTGTATTATTTTTTTGTTTAGATACACCATGTTAGGCAATAAAATTAACACAACTGGTTTGATGTATAATCCCTTGAGTATCTAAATAAATATGAAAGGTCTTTATTTTAGCACCGAATTGTGAATCATTAAATGAAGGGATTGAAATCAACGGAACACTTCATTTTTTGTCTGCATCAAATACACCCAGGTTGTACTACTAGTGTAACAATTAATAAAAGTCAAAAACCATTTATAACCAAATATGGAGGCCACCTGCTAGGACCCCACATATTAAAATGAATTATTGTGAAGGTAACTGAACTTTTATTATTGACTAGAAGATATGAACTTCTAGTATGCTTAGCAAGTCCATAAGTATCACAAACCAAGTTTCCACATTACACTGCTTAAATAAGTGGATATAAAGTTTTTTCAAAACAAGAAAAGAAGATGTGCTCGTCAATATGTCACTGAATAATTTGGTGATGAGTAGAATCAGATTCACCTAATAAAGAATAACCTTGTGACCTTTAAAAAGAGTCCTTCAACTAGTTGATATAAGGCATCATGTACTCTATGATTGCTAATTATTTTTTTCTGTACTCAGCTTGTGCATGACACAATGAGAATGGCAACAAATTCAATTTTATAATTTAAATCCTTGTAAGAGAACTAACAGATAAAAGATTATGTAACAAATGAAGAATATGTAAGACAAGAAGCAAATTAATGGAAGGAGCGCAGTTTATAGAAGATAAAGACCTATTAGCTATATGAATTTATCTTAGCCTGGACAAGAAGAATAGGTGAGAAATGTTAGTGATATAAGATCAGATGCTCGACAATCTAAAATCCACAAGTCGTTAGAAATACTATGCTATTTTGGACTGACTGTATTAAAGTGAACATAGTATACCTGAATGTACAAGATGAGAAGCAGTAGTTGTGGTGGAAGGAGACTTAAGTCTTGCCATAACGAGCCTGAGAGTTTGTAGTGCCTCATTGGATAGTTCGCTAGAAGGATTGTCATTAGAAATACCACGGTATTTTGGATAGTATGACTAGTATTAAAGGATGAATATGGTATACCTGAATGTACAAGATAAGAGGAGTAGTTGTGGTGGAAGGAGACTTAAGTCTTGCCAAAACAAGCCTGAGAGTTTGTTTTCATCAGAGGACAATTCACTGGAAGAATTGGTTTCTCTTGGCAACTTGATATAAAGAGTTCCAGACACGTGAGCTTGACGATGTAGATCATCAATTTTTTTTTCCACTTCGATAATGTGTTAAACAACCATGAAGTTTTCAACATGTATCCTTGGTATATGTTGCTTTCCCATAGTAATCACACTTTTGGTTATCTTATTCTCTTTCCCATATAAACTCAGTTCCAGCTCCATTAGATTTTATAGTTATGGTAAAGAAAGTCAACAAGCATCTCCAAGCAGTCAATAGAGATAATTGACACCATATCATTATGTCTACTTCCTTCCTGTTGCACATAATTATATGCTTGTAAGGAGGGAAAGGGATCACGTTCAACAACTATATGCTTGCAGCAAGGAGGGAACACACCCAAGAACTAATATTCTTATTTGATCGAATACATCATTTAGTCCTACCAGGAAATGATACACGCCTTCCCTTTTAATTAATTTATGAAACTTTGTTGTATTAGTCATACAGGATGCTTGAAAATCCTAATAGTAGTCAAGTTTTTGCCACAAGCTACTAAGTTCAGAAAAATAGTGGCCAATCGTCATTCAGCTTTTTTGGTTTCATGAACCCTTGTCTTTAGCTCAGATGTCTAGGCATCATTACTTGATTTAGGGTTACCTCGTGCAAGCTGTGGTTGCATTGTGTGGATCAACCATGACATGATGAGAGAGTGCTTTGACTGTCATTTGCTAAGTCCAAGATTAGTAATATTTATCAGATTTTCTTTTCAGATTATAGATGCAGTCTTGCAAACCTCTAGGCTGAATGAATAACAAGCATGATTGCCACTACGACTAGGTAGTTTATTCCATTTAGTTTAAGTGGATTGATTTGATGTGGAGAAAAGGATTGTCATATGTAGCTATAATTTTGTTGTTACCATGTTTTGCTATGTTAATTGAAGATCCCACTTTTCCGTGTCACAGCCGCTCGCCTTGATAAGGCTTTGCCGCTCTAATCGCACCTCTTCAGTGACAACTAATTAGAAAACAATAGCTAAAGCATAGCGTGTATACTGCTATCAACAGTAAGTCTATCCCCCAATAGATAGAAATTTATACTTCCATGGACGTAGATAGGCACCGACTTTGTTAATAATGGAGATTCTCCATATCTTCTGGTCTTTACAGCCCATGAATATAGAACTTTATGCTTCATGCTGACTTTGCTAATAATTGTTCTCCAGTATTCTTTATTCTCTTCTTATAGTTAAGAAATGATTTTTTTTCATAACATGAAATTGTCATTTTACATAACATGAACTTCACTCTAATGAGTCTTGATTACCTGCTAATATGTTGATAATCAGTAGGCTTCCACCAGTTCGTCCCTTCTTTGATATTCTCCAAATTTACAGCAATAGTTTCTTGGATCATGGTGTCCATTAAAATACATCTAAGAAAAATACTTTTCCTTATAGATAGACTTGCTTGAAATACGAATATAATTTTTTCAATATTGTTGCTTGAACTTTGTTGTGTGCATCTAAATCAACGATGATCGGGTCAGCCAATCTTCATTTGTTTTAGCTGGTCTAAAGCTTTAGTTCCGTATGTACGTTTGGGAAAGAGAGTACAAGCAATGCAGTAAAAAAAAATGATAATCCCAGTAGCCACATCTCTGGGGGTGGCCGGTCCGATCCTACGGAAGTTTCCCACTGACCACCAGGGTAAATCGGGAAGCGCAAACAGCGGCCAATCCAGATGCCCAACATCCTTTGATTGCGTTCCCCATTTGGAGGAAAATTCTTGCAAATACGCCGTAGCTGGGGATCGAACCGCGAGTCCCTGAGTTACAACCCGAATATCCTACCGTTGCACCATTGCCCCGGGGACTACAAGCAATGCAGTAAAAGTAGAATTGCATGTGGTCCCATTTATGACATTGGCATGGAATAACCTTGCTATTCCTAAATAATGGAATTGACCAGTAATAGAATAAAAATCAGCATTCCATAATTTGGCTCATGAAAAGGAATAGACAAAGATTCCTTAATAAAATATTTTGTTTGATTTGTCTATTAGTTTGATTAGCCGATCCCACTTAATGAAAATAAAAATGAATCTGTCACTTCAACGACTCCTTTAGAAATGGGCCCACGGAGATGGAGAGAGGTAAATTCAAACATATAGACAAGAGATGCATAGTGGGGTGAATGATAGATCGTGAGTTCTTACAAAATTCAATCTCTGACTGTTATATCAGAAATGTCATACGTCCATCATCTACATTACGCCCTGGGAGTAGTTATTTAATGGGAGAAGACTTGTTGTTATTATTGTCTATTGGTTAGATCCGCTTGACTAATTGATCATGATTAGACTATTTGACATGATTTGTCTACTTGCTTGGCTGGTCGGTCTCATCTAATCCGAGATTGAGATTAACTAAATTGCTACTGCGATAACAAATTATTCTTAAATAGTAGGACAAGTTATTAAGATGATTGTTCAGCTCCTTGCCGACGATAGCCACACTACCAGATAATGGGATGCCGCGTCAACCTATAGTTCCACGTCGACGAGAAACGCCTGAAGAGACAACCACTGAATGCACGGATTAGCAGGGCGCCGGGGAATCCCGGCGTGGCCACTCCGACGCTCAAGTCAGGAAACGAAAAATGAAGTGTGTAGAGAGAGTCCAAAACTACTCAATTATCATACCTGTGGGGTTTATATAGGGGTGGAGGGAGCGATATCCTCGGATCTCGGTTCTTGTGATTGGCGATGAGGGCGGGATCATCGGAATGCCCCTATGACAAATTCCACATATCTGATGGTCTAACAATGTGGGTTATCTTCGTTGGATGGTTGGGATTATGCAGGACCAAGTAGGGGGACATGGTCTATGCTCCAATTCCCGTAGATAAGTTACTGAACTTGATGAAAAGGTCAACGTAGCGACCCGCTGATATCTACTCCATAACTTTGAGGTCGGGAATGACTTATTTGGTATGTGCGGCTGGGATGCACAAGTACTGGTAACATTGCCCTAAGAATGTCCCGAGCTCCTTGTGGGAGTCGTAGCTGAGGGAGGCAATGTGAGGACCAGGTCATGAGGTAGGCATATGATGTCAAGACACCGTCCTGAGGTCGGCTTGTAGTGCCGGGACCTTGTCATGAGGTAGGCATGGGATGCTAGGACCTTATCATGAGGTAGGCATGTGATGCCAGGACACCGTCCTGAGGTTGGCTTGTGGTGCCGGGACCTTGTCATGAGATAGGCATGGGATGCCAGAACCTTGTCATGAGGTAGGCATGTGATGCTAGGACACCGTCCTGAGGTCGGCTTGTAGTGCCGGGACCTTGTCATGAGGTAGGCCTGTGATGCCAGGACCTTGTCATGAGGTAGACATGCGATGCCCCAAGACCTTGTCATGAGGTAGGCATGTGATGTTAGGACATCGTCCTGAGGTTGGCTTGTGGTGTTGGGACCTTGTCATGAGATAGGCATGGGATGCCAGGACCTTGTCATGAGGTAGGCATGTGATGCCAGGACACCATCCTGAGGTCAGCTTGTGGTGCCGGGACCTTGTTATGAGGTAGGCATGTGATGCCAGGACCTTGTCATGAGGTAGACATGTGATGCCAGGACACCGTCCTGAGGTCGGCTTGTGGTGCCGGGACCTTATCATGAGATAGACATGTGATGCCAGGACCTTGTTATGAGGTAGGCATGTGATGCCAGGACACCGTCCTGAGGTCGGCTTGTGGTGCCGGGACCTTGTCATGAGGTAGGCATATGATGCTAGGATCTTGTCATGAGGTAGGCATGCGATGCCAGGACTTTGTCATGAGGTAGGCATGTGATGCTAGGACATCGTCCTGAGGTCGGCTTGTGGTGCTGGGACCTTGTCAGGAGGTCGGATGATGAAGGGCATGCTTTCTGACATAGATATGAGCTAGGTGGAGCTCTCCTTGGATACCAAGAGGTGCGCCGACCTTTCGATGAGGTCGGTGTTTCGCTAGGTTATTACCTTGCTTGGGTTTAAAGTACTGAACTTAATAGGAGGAGAGGTCTAGTCGCTTCGGTTGAAGTTGTAAGAGATCTTTGAGTATAGTGCTTGAGGGTTGGGTTCTCCTCTTAGGGAGGTCGGTTGCTCTTGCTTCCTTAGGCTCCCCGAGGAATCGAGATTTTTCTATCCCTCTATTCCCTATGGCCCCGTGTTTCTCCTGGGTTATATTCCTTCTCCCCGTCGCCATGCCACGTGTTTCCACGTTCTTAGGAGTTATCTTCGCCGGATCAATGATGTTATATGGAAACAAGAATAGCATCAAATTTTCTATTTCTTTATAGATTGGCTATGTCTATGATTAGGTTTAGGATTTGTGGCGACGACAGTACTTGCTCTTTTAGATGCTACCCACGCTTGAATTCAATTGATCTATTCGAATCAATTAAATAATTATCCCAGATGATAAATGAAGGCGAATTCCACTGAAGTAGATGATAAATGAATATTTAGATCTATGGGTATTTAATTTAAATGTGTGAAATATGTAAGAATGAATTCATGATTTTAAGTAAATTGGACCCAGCTTAAATTTGATTATTAAAAATAATTAAATATTTGAATTAACTTAGATGGATTGAGGTCCCTTAGAACCTAGTTAGCTGGTATCTGTTATCATTATTTGTTTGGGCCTATCTAGTTGAATGGTGTTGATTTGATTAAGTGAATTAAGAATATTTATTCAATTATATATTATTTTATATTATTTCTTAAATTCGAAATGACATTTAATTCTTAACCTTTAGATCACATGGGGTAAGGATTTCTCTTTGTGACACTACACACGTGGCATGCACTTGATCATAAAATCTCTCAGTCCTTTAGGTACATTAGATCAATCACCACTGAATAACCATATGTTATTGGCTTGCGATCTCACCCACGATAATTCCATAAATGCTTCCTCACCTACGACGAACTCCCATAAAGTAACATCAATCTTCATTGGGCGTCTTCGAAGCACCTACCCAATGAAGAAACCTCTGATCTTGCCCTTTCCATCCTGACAATCTTGGTCTCCCATGCATTTGCAACCATGATGACTCCAACCAAACCAATGCTAATCTCAATATGGCCTCTGTAGGTCACCCTTGTTAACGACCCAAATGTTAGAATTCAGATAATGGGAGATGTAAGTTGTTTGGATGGGAGATGAGGAATGAGGGGTGGGGTAGTCATGTAAAAATTTGAGTACTATATGTTAAATTTTGATCTACTGGACCAACATTTCCTCTAAATTAATTATGTTTATACCATTAAGAGTATTTTAGTCAAACTAAATAAAGCAACTGTTTAAAGGGGTGAGTGAGATGCAATGGGTTGCTCAGCTTTCGCGTCATGCCCAACACGATGCCTGTGTTGTGCCACACTATATGTTGTGTCTTGCACGACCCATGTGTTGTGCCTAACGTGGCTCGTGCGCCCTACCTAGCACGACTCATTTATCATGCTAGATACTGAAAACATTTAAGGATACATCAAACTTAATCAAGGATGCATTAATATAAAGATCTAGTTATCATTTATTTATATGGCAATACAAAATTGAATGCAACGACAACTAAGGGCTGATCTAAATCGAGAGTCAATGTCATTGCATCTTATTTGTCATCAAAGATCCCTACAATACAGTGGAAGTCTTCTGCAAGAGTGGACAACAATCAAATCTTGATCTCAATGAGGAAGAGTTCAAGAAAGAAGAAGAGTCAATGAATCAGCAATATGCCAAATCAAGCTTGACTTCTGCCTTATATACCAAGTCCATCTTATAGGCACTTTCCACTATAAAAGTCCATAACTCATTAGCCCATTAATGTTAACGAATCAGGTTATTAGATCTATACATTGAATTTATATCCATTTAGCTTAAACTTTCTTTAATGCTACAAATACTAGATCACTTAATTGGAGTTTAATTCCTTAATGACAATTATTGTTGATGTTAATTCAAAGTATAAACCCACCAAATGAATCTCATAATAAAGACTTAATTCTTTCAATCTCTCACTTAGGCTATATACTTAATACCATATACATCACACAATACTTTAATTGAGTGAAATATGTCAAAATTTTATGGGTTAAATACCCTCTTAAATAATTTGATCTATTAATTTAATTAATACAAGACTAAAGAAGTTAGAGTTACTATAATGGTAACAAAATCCAACAATAATCACAATTCTAATTTAATTAATGACAGATTAAATATGAATGTGTTGTATGAAAATAACATGAAATATAATCTCTACATATACTCATTTTCAAGAGCTCCTTATGACTCAAATTGGGTTTGAATCATGTTTATCTAAACCTTATGAAAAATCAAAATAGTAAATCACGATTCAACCTTATGACTCAAACGAGTCTCACATCATATTATTAGTAATAGCCCTAGAGCCAATTATGTGATGTGGGATATCATATCATTCCTTGTCAAGCATTACTATTCAAGAATGATATTAATTAATGCGTTGAGACTAGCATGTAGGTCAACTGGATGACTTGATCTCACAAGTCATGGATATAGGATATCGAGTTGACACATGAGTATACATTAGAGAATGTATACTAAATTGACCCGCTGTGAGAAAGTTTCATGGATCATTATATAAATGTCATAAACTTTCTCATGTGACTATTGGTATGAATAGTCCTTAGACCTGAAGTCACTACGGTTCCCTACATAAGGAGTTATGTACTTTGGTAGTCGTCAAACGTCACCCGTAACAGGGTGGACTATAAAAGCGATCACTGGGTATGTAACGAATTATGCAAAGGGATGTGAGTGATGTAGATGAGATCTATCCCTCCCATATAACGGAAGTGATATCTTGCGGTCTCTTGATAGAGTAGGACCACGAAATGCATGACCATGCTCAAATGAGTCAATATGAGATATTGAGCTCATTTGCTTAAGTGAGTCTACTTGGGGATCAAGAAACATAAAGATTGATAAGAGGATGACACGGTCTATGTCTCATTGATCAATCTAGATATCGAGGATAGAAGGACATGGTCATACATTATCATAGTCACGAAGGTTATGTCGGATCTCAATATTCTTGTCACTTGGGTAGCAATGATGCATTGCTAGATGTCACTCATTGCTTATGTTTCTAAAATGGATTTTAGAGACATTGCCAACGTTACGAGAACCTATTGGGTCACACACAAATAACACTCTATTTGGAGATGAGTTCATTTTAGTTTGACTAAAGGAACAATTATGCTCATTGGATGGCCAAGACTTGAGTTAGACTCAAGTTGGTTGAATTTGAGTTAGACTCAAATTAAACCAAGTTGATGAATGAAGTTTAATTCATCATGCATGATTAATGTGGATTAATCATGCATTGAAGAAGATGAGGTTATCATGCATGGAGGTTATTGAAGAAGATGAGGTTATCATGCATGGAGGTTATTGAAGAAGATAAGGTTATCATGCATGGAGATTATCATGCATTGATGAGAGAATACCAAAAGCCTAAAAACCTTTGGTATTCATGGCTTGGGTATAAAAAGAGTTTTTCTCCCCAAAAGTCATGAGGGATTTTCATCTTCTTCTCTCCTTCTTCTTCTTGGCCAAGAGTCTCAAAGGGGTTGCTAGCACAACCCAAATTTTCTCCAAAAAGTGAGTGTTCGTGTGGATATGCATAGAGGCACGGACACTTGAACGTGCAAGAGATCCGACAAACTTTGGACGAGCGGGATAAGCGAAGGGCACACTCCAAAGGTATACCCTATTAGATAGGATTTTGTAGATATAAACTTGTTTATTTTTCTTTCGCATGGATCGCTCAAGGGATCCTTTTTCCATTGCGATTTATCGTTTATCGCATAGGATTCCCTACAGTACATGTTGTTATTATGGGTTGCCTAATTGTATGAGTATTTTGTTTGTATGCAAAAGTTTGTGTTGAGTAAACTAAAAGGATATAACATCATCATATTGACAGATGTGCAAACGTTTGTCTAATGAAAGTATGCTATAGTCCGATTGCATTTGACAAAATTGTGATAAATTTTTTCACGATCTATTGTGAACAGATTGTGTGATTTTTGTCACAAGGATGCATCAACGGAACAAGAGGGTCTTGGGTTCATTTTGATGAACAAAGGGCAGCGACTCATTCAAGGAGTTACAAACAAAATTTTATTTCGGGGGCGCTGCCCCCGACCCCCCGCAAGGGACGTTGCCCCTTGACCCCACCCGCTAATCGGCTAGTGGAACTGCCGTGAGAT
>NC_133868.1:2352341-2356559 GCF_044706935.1 Curcuma longa | reverse complement strand
TAGGACTACAAATTAAACAAACTAAAGATGAGAATTATATATATCAAAGTAAATATGCTAAAGATCTCATTTTTAAATTTGGAATGGAAAATTCAAAAGAAATAAACACACCAATAGCAACAAATTGTAACATAGACAGTGACCCAAGTGGAAAACAAGTAGACTTAAAATATTATAGAAGCATAATTGGAAGTCTACTCTACCTAACTGCAAGCCGACCAGATATCTTATTTGCAGTAGGAATGTGTGCTAGATATCAAGCAAACGCTAAAGAATCACACTTAACTGCAGTTAAACGAATATTAAGATACATCAAAGGAACATTAACTGTAGGAATGTGGTACCCTAGGAATAATAACTTCGAATTAGTTGGTTATTCAGACTCAGATTATGCCGGATGCAAACTAGACCACAAAAGTACAAGCGGTGGATGTCAGTTCTTGGGTACATGTCTAGTTAGCTGGTGTAGTAGAAAACAACACTGCGTTGCTCTATCTACAACTGAAGCTGAATACATAGCCCTAGGTGAATGTGTTGCACAACTACTTTGGATGATGCACACATTAACAGATTTCAACTTAGATTATAAAAAGACAAAGGTTCTAATTGACAACATCAGTACAATAAACTTAACTAAAAATCCTGTACACCATTCACGAACCAAATATATAGAAGTTAAACACCATTTCATACGCAATCACGTCGCTAAGGAAGAAATTGTACTCGATTACGTCGAGTCAAAATCCAACTTAGCCGACATCTTTACTAAACCACTACCTGAATCAGAATTCAGTGTACTTAGAAGAAAACTAGGATTATGTTTAGTAGAATAGGAAAAAGATATTTTCCTTGTTTTCAAAAACTCATGGTTTTCAAATCTATTATAAATATGTTTTCAAAACCTTACTTATTTTTGAAAATTTTCAATTTGTTTTCAAAAGTAAAGAAATGAAATGTTTTAGCCCTACACTAGGAGCAAACTCCCTAGAAAGCATGTACCTATAGATCTAGGTGAACATCTCACAAAGCACACTAGTTACCTTGTTTGTGATTGACAAAAACTTAGAACGGTGTGAGATTTATAGGCCTCTAGTCTAAGCTAAACAGATGCTATAAGTCAGTGCATCGAACCAAAAGCTTAGACTTTAATCTCAAATTTATCAAGTTAAGTGTCCCAAAACAAAAGACAAACTCTTAATTTGGGAAGATACACTTTAACTTGGCTGACTGGGTCAAGCTACTACTTTCTAGTAGTTAGCTAAAACCTAAGTCAGACACTTGCCCCAAAAAGGAAATTTTTTTTATCTATCTAATTTTTATCACGCTTGGACTCTACCTAAAAAGGACTATAAATTTTTTTGATTATGTCAAAGGGGGAGAGAAAGAAAAAGGTTCTGTTGGGATCGGTTGGTTCGCTAGAGGGGAGTGAATAGCATTTTTTGAATCTTCTTTGATTGTTTCTCTGCAAGAGTGTTAGTGGAAGCAAAATATAATAGAGAAAATAATAAATCAACGCTAACCCGGTTCGTTTACTTGGTATCCACCTCCGCAGAGGTGACTACTCCAAGGATCCATACGCACGCACACACTCGCTGCACTATGAATCGTCTCCTTCTCAAAAACCTCGAAGGCGGAGAAACCTTTACAACCTTTTAGTTCTCCTAAAAAATGATGTGAAATAATATTTTGGAGGAGAAGAAGAAAAGCAAAGAATCAGAGAACAACAAGTTCTCAAAAGAAGCGCAAAGAGAAAAAAGAATGGCAGAATCCTTGATCAGATCTCGAGCAGGCTTCTTTTATAATTCTGCAACATCAGTTGACTGCTGGCAGGGCCAGTCGACTGATGGCTTCAATCGGCAACAGAATGCTTGGTTTCATCACGAATTCTTCCAAGGTGTGTTTGAGGGTTTCTAGAGGCTATAGTAGGGACCTAGAGGAGGAATTGGTTTTGGTCTCCCGATGGGCTTAAGCTCATGATAATCCTTATGAGCTCCTCAAGGGGACATCATCAACCTAGATTATAGGACACAGTTTTCTTCTATAATCAACAACACACCATGTACATAATACTTCTTCCCAACTCATCGGGCCTTTTGATCTATCGATCTAAATCTCACCCTTTGATGAATTAAAGAAGTACATACTAAGTACATGTGTTTGTTATTATATCGGGATTAAGAGCATGTACATCTATAGTAACAGAGGTTTAGTTCGATTATATAGTCAGTATAAATCGAACAATCCTCAGATGGTCCTGCTCAATACACACTTAGTGTACTAGTGTAATTCTATAGTCAAGACAGACTAAGACCAAATTACACTACAACCACTCCAATGGTTTGTCCAATCCATCTTGGTTGTGCGTCACAAGACTCTGGTATATGGTAAGGTCGGGCGTTACAGGGGATTCCTATTTTTATCACGGCCGAACCATCAGTGCGTAGGGCTGAGAGGGTTGCTGAGGCCTTGAGTACTTAGCCGTCGGCGCGTGGGGCCGAGAGGGCCTTTGTCTTTGTTTCGGCCGAACCGTCGGCGCATAAGGCTGAGAGGGTTGCTGAGGCCTTGAGTACTTAGCCGTTGGCGCGTGGGGCCGAGAGGGCTTTTGTCTTTGTTTCGGTCGAACCGTCGGCGCGTAAGGCTGAGAGGGTTGCTGAGGCCTTGAGTACTTAGCCGTCGGCGCGTGGGGCCCAGAGGGCCTTTGTCTTTGTTTCGGCCGAACCGTCGGCGCGGAAGGCCGAGAGGGTTGCTGAGGCCTTGAGTACTTAGCCGTCGACGCGTGGGGCTAAGAGGGCCTTTGTCTTCGTTTCGGCTGAACCGTCGGCGCAAAAGGCCGAGAGGGTTGCTGAGGCCTTGAGTACTTAGCCGTCGACGAGTGGGGCCGAGAGGGCTTTTGTCTTCGTCTCGGCCGAACCGTCGGCGCGTAAGGCCGAGAGGGTTGCTGAGGCCTTGAGTACTTAGTCGTCGGCGCGTGGGGCCGAGAGGGCTTTTGTCTTTATTTCGGCCGAACCATCGGCGCGTAAGGCCGAGAGGGTTGCTGAGGCCTTGAGTACTTAGCCGTTGGCGCATGGGGCCGAGAGGGCCTTTGTCTTCGTTTCGGCCGAACTGTCGACGCATAAGGCCGAGAGGGTTGCTGAGGCCTTGAGTACTTAGCCGTCGGCGCGTGGGGCCGAGAGGGCCTTTGTCTTTGTTTCGGCCGAACCGTCAGCGTGTAAAGCCGAGAGGGTTGCTGAGGCCTTGAGTACTTAGCCGTCGGCGTGTGGGGCCGAGAGGGTTTTGTCTTTGTTTCGGCCGAACCGTTAGCGCGTAAAGCCGAGAGGGTTGTTGAGGCATTGAGTACTTAGCCATCAGTGCGTGGGCCGAGAGGGCTTTTTGTTGGGTTGCAAAGGTGAAAACATAGTCCCACATCTAAAACACATGGAAAAGATCATGGGTTTAAAAGGATGGAAAGTATCTCTATTGGTATGAGGCCTTTTGGGGAGAGCCCAAGAACAAAACCATGAGGGATTAGGCCCAAAGTGGACAATATCATGCCATTGTGGAGATGTAGACATTCTTTAGATCCAACAATTGGTATCAGAGTGAGACCGCTCTTCACCGGACTAACCGCCGGATGAGCCATGATCCAGATCTAACCATGTGGGGACCCTCGGGAAAAATAAAGGAAGTTGGGGAGGCTCGGATCATGAGGGACATGGCAGCCGGACCATGAGGGACATGGTAGCCGGACCATGAGAAATGGTAGCGGAGCTTCCAGTGGTCCTTTGTTTGAGGGGGGATTGTTGGGTTACAAAGGTGCAAACATAGTCCCACATCTAAAACACATAGGAAAGATCATGGGTTTAAAAGGATGGAAAGTATCTCCATTGGCATGAGGCCTTTTGGGGAGAGCCCAAGAACAAAACCATGAGGGCTTAGGCCCAAAGTGGGCAATATCATGCCATTGTGGAGATGTAGACATTCTTTAGATCCAACAAAGGTTTTAAGCAAATTCATGGTATTGACTATGATGAAACCTTTTATCCAGTAGCGATGTTTAAGTCCATTCGGATTATGCTTGCTATTGCAGCATATCACGATTATGAAATCTGGCAGATGGACGTCAAAACCGCGTTTCTAAATGGAAACCTGCTCGAGGATGTGTACATGACACAACCTGTGGGTTTTGTTGATCCACAGCATACTGGTAGAGTTAACGCCCGCCCTTATCAGAGCCCTGAC
>NC_133868.1:2250024-2352329 GCF_044706935.1 Curcuma longa | reverse complement strand
GATAACCAATTATGATGCTCCACATCATGGGGAAGATGAAGAGACATATGCCACCTCATGGTCAATGTTTGACTTGACCAAGATTATGTGGCATATGTGATGGCCAATGATGATGCTCCACATCATCAATAAGTGCCACCTCATGGGAGTTACCAATAGGGATTGTAACTCATGGCTTTAATGGAGAAATTAAATCCCTCCTTGATGAGGAAGTGGCCGGCCACTTGAGTGAAGCCTTGGTTTTGAGAAGTGATTTTGTTCACATTCTCATTTTTCATTCTTTCTTCTTCCTTGCTCTTGTGTGGCTTTCTCCTTCTCCTCTCCCTCTCCACATCTGACCGAACACTCTATAGAGTGCTAGCACACTCAAGGTTTGGTCTCCTCCATCTCTTGTTCGTGTGGATACCATTAGAGAGGAGTGCACTTGACTCCTCTCGAGATCCGGCGAACCAAAGGAGCGAGCGGGATACGCGAAGGGCTTCGCATCAAGGGTAAACTCTAAACATGTAGATCTAGAGTAGATCTAAGTAGAAAACAAATTTTATATTTCGCACGGATCCGGTGGCAAGCTGAATCGGGGTTTTCCGCAATGCAAAAAGCGGTTTTTGCGGCCCGATTTGCTAACAGTGATAAGAACTGGTTTATTAAAATAGAATGTTTAGGAAGAATCCTATTCATTATTGTATTTTCTTATTCATTACTGTATTTCAGTATAATTTTGAAACAGAGACAAAAGAAAAAGCTTTGCAAAACGCTCAATTAAACAATTCATACAATTAAATTAAAAAACTAGTAGTACCCCTCCCTAAAGTCCACTCCTTCCCCATACTACGAGTGAGAGGGAAAATGTAAAGACTACCATTAAAGCAGCCCAAGCGAGACTTACAATATCCATATGAATTATGTCTCCTATCTCTATGAAGGAATTATTTAATTATTGATCTGGAGATCAAAGTGGTTAGGCGACTCCTCTGATTTAGCCACCTGACTCCTCCTATTAGGTTCACCCGACTCCTCCGATTTGGTTCACTCGACTACTTCAACGTGGCTACCTTACTCCTTTAGCATGACCACCTGACTCCTGCAGCTCAATCACTCGATGTCTCAGGTTCAGTTCACCCGACTTTGGCTAGGTCATTCGACCCTCCGTCTCAACTTGTTAAATCCTGTCAAGTCGATTGTCCTAGGTCGGGACTTACATCTTACGTGGCTTATAGTACCGATTTTCTCGGAGAACATGAGTAACACATCCTTTTCTCTTGTAAGACATGGGTAACGTAGTCGTTTCTTCCGAAAGATGTGGCAAACGTATATGCCACGTGAAGGCATGGTCGCAACCCTTTAAAAGGTCACCTGCTTCTGCAAGCGCAGGTACATACACACAAGCATCTAAACTCCACTATTATTTCCATTACTTGCTATATCTTTCTTTAGTCCTTGTGCTAACTTGAGCGTCGAAGTAGCCACACCGAATCCAATCTAGTGCCCTTTATAATTCTGATTGAGTGTTATAGACATCCCAGGTGTTTTCTTCATCATTATAATCTTCGACATCTACCTCTCAGTAGTTGCCTTCTGTTGACTCGCCTGACCGCGATCTCAGATAGGAATAAATTAACATTGTCTGTGGGAACTCACCTGAACTGAAACGTTGAGATAGTGAAACCCAGGAGAACTATCGAGTATCCTAATTCCGCGAGAGATGTAGTCCGTGATGAGACTATCACCATGGCTAAGAAAGAAATTCAAGTATTGGTGGACAAGGCATGACAGTTGATTCTGCAAAGACTCCCTCCAGCAAATTCGACTCCTGAAGTAGTCAATGCCTTGACCAAGGTGTCGCCTATTCCTAGTTGAGTGCCAATGGGTCTAGGAGGTCCTCCTCCTACCGCCTTTACTAAACAACAGAGTAAGACAGTGATCCCACCTAGTGAGCATTCAGATGGATCAAGGGTGGGAGAGACACCACCTCTGAACTGAAGTAAGCGCAAAGAACCCACACTTGTGGAAAACACCAATCCATGTCTTGAATGATGAACTACCCTATAATTTCTGGGTGCCTCAGCTCATAGATTATAACAGATCATCTAATCTTGAGGATTACTTGGGTCAATTTGAGAAAAATGTCATACTCCATTAATATACAGACAACGTCAAGTGCAGAGTCTTCCTAACAACTTTTTGGGCCCTGCTCAGCAATGGTTTGACCGATTATCATCCTCATCAATTCACACATCTGACGACTTTAAGGTCGTGTTCCTGCAGTACTTCACTAGTTGCAAGTGGTACCATAAGACACCTCTTAATCTATTCATCCTGAAATAGACAGCTAAAGAAAGTCTATGATAATACATACATCGATTCAACAGAGTCGCCATGGATGTGCCCTCAATCACCTCTGAAGTGCTCATCAACGCTTTTTCCAAGGTTTGAAAGAAGGAGGCATCTTTCAGATCCTTGCAAAGAAGCCTCTGACGAGCTTCAACCTTCTTTTGGATCGTGCACAGAAGTATATCAATGTGGAAGAAGTCTAACCACGAAGAAGGAAGTTATGGCATCAACATTAGTGTTGGCTCAATCCAAGCGCAAGGCTCCTCCACCACCTATTTGACATAAAGAGCCAATCATTCATTACCAATATGTCGCGACTCGGATAGGCATGCAAACGGTGCAAACCATGGAGGCCATCTCAACTTCTGACCTTGAGCACAATAGGTCGAGTAATGAGAAGGAGTGATATTGTACTTTTCATCGCTCTTGTGGGTATTTTATCCACGAGTGTAGGCAGAATGCCAGAGAGATCCATCATGCGATCGAGGAGTGTTTGCTTACCGAAGATCACCTCAGAGGTCGTCTCGATAATTACCTGATCAATATGCTCGTGGGGATAATTCCGAACACTGAGTCCATAACCAAAGGGGATCGTTGAATCGCCAAACTGATCATCAAAGGGACACGCCCTCGCGAAGGAGGTATCGGTCTCGAGAGCCCGCTCATCGTCGGTAGACAACCAATCTTGAGGATGTTAGGAGGGATCCCCGTGTCGAGGGGACATTAACATGATATCGAGAGGCTTGACCGATGGAGATTCAAATCGAGCTCGAAAGACTTATGGTCGAAGGCTCGAGAGTTATGAGATCGGTACCAAATCTCAGACAGAGACAGGTCCTTCGATTAATTTTGACCCTCGAGACCTAGAAGGGGTTGCTACTCCCCATGAGGATGCACTGGTGATATGGGTTGTCATAGCTAATTATAACGTCACGAGAGTCTTCCTCGACATAGGAAGCTTAGTGAATGTGCTCTTTAAAAAGACCTTTGACCAGATATAGATAGATCGACACGAGCTACAACCCATCTCCATGATGTTGTTCGGATTCACCAAACATGAGGTGGAGCTACTGGGGTAGATTAGTCTCGCGTTGCCTTTGGGAGAATAACCCTTGAAGCGGACTAGGATCACTATCTTCATAGTGGTCGACGACCCATCTGGCTACAACATCATCCTAGGACGACTCGTCTTGAGCTCATTCCAAGCTATGATTTTCACCTATCATCAGAAGATGAATGATCAATTGGGCGAAGTTAGAGGTGATCATACTACTACAAGGAAGTGTTATGGGGTTCGTGAAAAAGTCAAAAAAACCATAGGAGATGAGGTCTGCACGTCCATGATATCCCTCCAACTCGGCCAACTGAGGGATATGAAGATGTCTCAATAATGCTTGAGCAGCCGAATCGAACTACTCGGGTTATAGCCGACCTCCCTCTCGAGTTGAAGGGAAAAGTAATTACATGTCTATCCCATAATTAAGATGTCTTTGCTTGGTCGGCCAAGGAGGTTATGGGGATATCGTTCATCATCATGGAACATTGACTCAACATCGACTAAACATCGACCCAGAAGCTAAGTCCATCCAACAGAAAAGGGCACTTTGGGCTCGAAAAGGATAAGATAATCAGAGCCGAGATTACCAAGTTGATGGAGGATGGGCACATTCATAAAGTTCAATTTCCGACTAAGTTGGAAAACGTGGTGATAGTTCCCAAGCCAGGAAGCAAATAGAGGGTATTCATAGATTTTCGGGACCTCAATAAAGCTTACCTGAAAGATTGTTACCCCTCCCCCGAATTGATCAACTAGTGAACTTGATTTTGAGTTGCAAACTCATATGCATGCTAGATGCATATTAAGGCTATCATTAGATTCCCCTAACAATTGAAGGTCAAGAAAATATCAGTTTCATTATCTCGACCGAAACTTTTTGTACATGGTTATGACCTTCGAGTTAAAAAAAACATGGACAATATATCAATGGTTGATTGACCAAGTATTCAAGCATCAAGTCGGTAAGAATGTCGAAGTCTATGTTGATAATATTTTGATCAAAAGTACTCGCGTTAAAAACTTAATTGGCGATATTGAGGAGACTTGTGGTACGCTGCGCCAGCATGATCTCAAGCTGAATCCGAACAAGTATGTTTATTCAGAGTCAAGAGCGGGTGTTTCCTTTGATACATCATGACTGAACAAGAAATTGAAGCAAACCCCGAGAAAGACCAAGTGTTATAGAATATGCCCTCTCCTCAGAACGTCAAAGAAATACAAAGATTAGTTGGTCGAGTCACCACACTCTCCCGATTCATTTCTAGGTTAGTCGACAAGAGTCTACCTTTGTTAAAGGTTCTTAGGAAGTTAAGCTGATTCGAATGAAACGAAAATTGTGAATAGGCTTACATAACTCAAGGCATACCAGACACAACTGTCTTTTCTTTCCAAGCGTAAAGAGGTTTTACAACTAGTCATCAAGTTGAACTTTCAAACTTTCAATAATGAGGCCGAGTATGAGGCATTGTTTGTTGGGATTCATGCTACTCAATAGGTTAGCACATCCCGAGTTATCATTTACTCTAACTCCCAATTGACCACACAACAACAAAGAAACCTTTGAAACCAAGAATAACCGACTTCGGGGTTATTTTGGGCTATCAAAAAATTGAGATATGAATTCTACGAAGTTATTTTTTAGAAAATACATTGAGTTGAAAATCAAAAGGCATATGAACTTGCTAGATAGACTAGGTGTCTGCACAAGGTAAGTCATCTGATTGGAGATTTCCATTTATCTCCTTCTTGAACGAGGGGGGCCAAACCCAACCACCTTGAATAAGCTTGACTTCTCAAAAGACGGATAGCTCAATTCATTCTAGTCGAGGATTATTTATACGAGAAGGTCTTCTCTCGTCCTTTGCTTAGATGCCTCATTCTCGAAGATGTCGAATATGTTATGTGTGAAATCCATCAAGGCACTTACAGTAATCACATGGGTGGTCGGACTATGTTCATAAAAATCTTGTTGGCGGGCTACTTCTGATCGAGTCTACAAGCAAATGCAACCAAACTAGTTCATACCTGTGTTGTCAACTATCAAATGCATCAAAACATATCATGAGCCCCTACAGAGTTCTTAAAGATATCCACTACTTCCTGTCCCTTTGATCAGTGGGGAATAGATAACATTGGTCCCTTCCTTATTGGACTCTGCCAGAAAAAGTTTCTTTTGGTGGTGATCAATTATTTCTTCAAGTGGGTGGAAGCTAAGCTCTTAGTGTGGATAATGGAAGACGTTGTGCTTAAATTCCTATGGAAAAATATCATATGTCGATATGACCTTCCTCGTCGATTGGTATTTGACAATGGCTGGCAGTTTCAGAGGCACAAACTCAGGGAGTGGTATGAAGATTTTGGTATTCAGCAGACCTTCACCTCAGTCGCTTACCCTCATAGTAATGGTCAGGCTGAGGTAATCAATCGAGATATAATTTGAGGACTCATAATCAAGTTTGATCATGTTGGCAGTAGCTAGGTGGAAGAATCATCGAATGTCCTATGGGCTTATAGAATTACTCCTAGTGAAAGTACGAAGATAACACCTTTCCACTTAGTCTACGGAGGAGAAGCACTCGTCCCTGTTGAGGTTGGCATGGAGTCTGCTCGAATACAAGCCTATAACATCGACAATGTCGATAAACGATTGCTCGAGCTCAACCTGATCACTTAGACTTGGGATAAGGTAGCAATGTGACTCTCAGCCTACTGACAACGAATGTGCCAGACTTGTAACTAGAGGGTCATTCCCCGTACCTTCTGAGTCGGTGATTTTGTCTAGAAGAAAATCAAGCCCATGGATGATGTGGAGTAGTTAGCTAGAGCCTTAATGGGGAGGACCCTACTGTGTCACACACAAGCTGAGCTCAGGAGCATACTATCTGGAAGACCCAAACGACAAAGAGTTCAACTGACCATGGAAGGCTCTACATCCGTGACCTTATCGTGTCTAAGGACCTCAAGTACATGTCATTTTTGTGTATCACAAGTACTTATCTACTATGTACTTGTCTTTGTCTCTTCAGCATTTAAGGATTATCTTTCCTTATATATATTTTTTCAAATCACTCGGGTCCCTACATCAAGTCCATGCGTGTTCCCATAAAATCGAAGACACTCAGGTACCTACACTGAGTTCATGTGTGTTCCCATAAAATCAAAGAAATTTGAGTCCATACATCAAGTCCACGCGTGTTCCCACGAAATCGAAGACACTCAGATTTCTACACCGAGTCCACACATGTTCTCACGAAATCGAAGATACTTGAGTTCCTACATTGAGTCCATGTGTGTCTCACGAAATCGAAGATACTCAGGTCCATACACAAAGTCTAAGACACTCGGGTTCATATATCGAGTCCAAGATATTCAAGTTCATACACCGAGCCTAATACGCTCGGTTCCATACACCAAGCCCAAGACACTCAGTTTCATACATCGAGTTCAAGACACTCAGGTCCATACACTAAGTCCAAGACACTCGGGTCCATATACCGAGTCTAAGATATTCGAGTCCATACACCGAATCTGAGATACTCGGGTCTATACATTGAATCCGAGACACTCGGATCCATACCCGAGTCTGAAACACTTAGGTCCATACCCCAAGTTTGTGCATGCTCTCAAGGCCCTCTCGATTTGACATATGATCCTCTCGACTTGACACATGATCCTCTTGACTCAACACAAGATTCAATAAAATATTATTTTAATAGAAATAGCAAAGGGGGAAACTTTTCTATTTCATTCCAAATTTGATTTACATTGTCTCAGGATTACAAAAAGAAGCATAAACAAAACAAAGCTAATCTAAGTCGGTTAGATCCTCCTGAAGTATATCACCACAAACCTTTTTCGGGCTCATGAAGCCTAGGGGAAGGTCAGCTGAGATGTTGTCCAGATTCCTAGATTCTAACGGACAACTCCATTGAAATCGTACTTAATCATTTTTTAGTACGTGACTATCGAGTAACCCCTAGATCTCTTTCTTTCCTCTTGGTGGCCCAACGCACCTCTTCTCCCGTCTAATAGGCTTCGAGCTCTGCCTCCTGGCCCTCCAACTTGCCCTTCTGGTCTTCCAACTCAACTTTCAGGGCCTCCAATTTAGCCCTTCGAATCCCGAACTCAACCCACTCTTTGTCCAACATGGCACTCGCCACCTCCATCTCTACCTTCTGAATTTCCAACTCGGCCTTTGTCATCACTAATGCGGCCAAGGCCTTCTTTTGCCATTTCTTCTCCACAGAGGCCCACAACTTCAACTTTTTTGAGCGAGCCTTGAACTCATCTTTGATGATTGTTGCCTCAGCCTCCGCTACATTCAGCTCTTGCTGCTACAAACACAGTTGCTCTACTTGGGTTGCAAGCTCAGTTTTGTGTTGCTCCGCCTCTGCCTTCACCTCTTCCCAATTCTTGACTGGGAGGAATCTGTTGCGTTTCCAACTCGGCCAGTCGAGATCTCAGGTCTCGGTGGGAATGGAGGAAGTCAGGGGTTCAAGAGGTCAGCTCCATAATCTTGACTCATTGTTGCAATGTGTATAAAAAAATTAAACAACTGGAGGAGTAACTTTATCCTGACATGGTAAATTTTATAAGTGTTTACCCTAGTCAGGTCTAGTGCAACCAACTTTGTCGAACCCTGAAAGACTTGCACTTTGCCTCATCGTTAGTTTTGGTCCACATCCTAGCCATCTAGTTAGTTAATTTTATTGTGACGCTAGATCGGAGCTCTTGAGGGACCTCTTGTCCTTGAGGTGCATGTGAAGAACTTGGACTATTGGGGCAAGGCACCAAAGAGACTCCCCCCCCCCCCCCCCCCCCCCCCCCCCCCCCTTGTTGAGACCTCAACTCACTAGAATGAGAGTCTAGCTTGGCCAACGGGGATCCTACTTCAACGGGTTGAATGGTTGGTCAAATAGCCACCGATAGGCTCTTCAGTTGAAGGTCCTTGCGGTCGACGCCTTTTCCTGCTAATCCTCAATGTTCTCCTGACTCGTCAGAGACAATGACCATTGCCATTGCCAAGGGTGGGGTGTCGGCAACCCCTCTGTGGCTGCAACTGTATTGCTCGATTAATGGGTTGAGCACTACGCTCTTCCAGTTCAGACTTGGTCAGCTTCAAGCATTGGTTGAAGGAAGCTCTTAACATGGTCTTGGCTGCACGACAACATGAAAACTTTCAGTTAACTATCACATAAGGCAAAGAAAAAAAAATTCTTGCCAAAGGTTGAGGGGAGCTCGACATAAACAGGGTTCAAGCCGAAGCGGAAGAGGAGACCGTCCTCGAGGCAGATATTTGACATCAAATTGGAGGCTAGACATAGTGTCCACTATTGTCAAATAAGTGGACTCCAACTTGAATTGACTTAGAGTTGGTGGCCTCGACAGCTTTGTTTCCTAACTGGTTGTCCACACGAAGGGAGTGGGAGGTTGGACAAAAATATAATGGGTTTTCCATCCCTTATGCAGAGTTGGAATTCTTTTCTAAAAAGCTACAAGAGGGTTTGACTATAAAGTGGACGACGTCATCTTCTATTTGCTTTGGATAAAAGAAATAATGCAAGACTCAGAGGGTGAGGGATATGGTATCTCCTCAGAACCGTATGCGTATATGGTCTAAGTCCCCTCTATTAAAGTCTGACTCCATGGATTCGTACTAAAGAGTAAAAGTACTTTCGATAGCCATTGAAGGATTCAAAGGCAGGGACAATGGGATTCAAAGGCAAGGACAACAAAGGAAACAGAGAGATAATGAAGCTGGCACGAAAGGGGCAAAACACAACAACAGGGAGACTTACAGGAGCAAGAGAATGTGTGTGTGGTTGCCAAGGCCATTGTGGACAAAGCTTCGAAGACGAACAAAATGACGAATGCAGCAACATTCTCCTGTCGTCAGTCCTAATATACCCAACATTCAAAATGTCAACCATTGGATCTAGGAAACGAAAAGATGGGCCATCGTGATGAGCCGTTAGATCATGCACCCAAATCGTTGAGATCTCAATAGTCACTTCAAGTCGAATGCCCGACTTGATATCAACACATGCCAACCTCATATCAAACGATATTAATGCCTAAAAGTGACACTTTTATCATGCCCTTCATACGCTATTACATGTATCTCTTCTTCAGCAAAGGTGGAATCGCTTTTATATGTTCATACGATCATCTATAATGAGGTAAATCAAAAAGCTGTAGTTGACCACAACGGAGGAGAGCATCCTCGCCTCGTCATTTGACTCTTGCTCACTCTACTAAATATGTTCCGTCATAATCAATTCAACTACATTCCGAATACAACAGGGACAATGGCATTCAAAGGCAATGAAGCTTGGGATGAAACATGAGAGCACTAAGTTATAATCAAAGAAAAAGCTCAATTTTATTTATTTATTTGGTTGCCAATTTAATTATGAAACTATTAACTCAAACACAACACAAAACCCTTCTCAACACATTTTAATTTCTAAATGTTGGTTATTTTAGATGTTGATTGCGACTCCGGTCGCCGGCTTCACCTCCAACATCTCGTTGCCGTACGAGCCGTGGCCGTGCCTGTTGACATCGTACTTCTCGCCGTCGCCCCATAGCGCGTAGGCCTCCTCCCCATGCACCGCATCGTCGCCGATGGCGAGCTGTTCCTCCGGCATCCGCAGCGGCAGCACCATCCCGATGACCACGCAGATGACGGAGGTCACGATGACGTTCCACACCATGATGAACAGAGCGCCGACGATCTGCTTGTACACCTGCTCCCCGCCTACGCCGCCGTAGAAGGCCCCGCGCGAGTTGGTGACTGGGAGGAAGAGGTTGCAGAGGGTGGGCTCGGCGAAGAGCCCCGTGGAGACGCCGCCGATGAATCCCGCCACCGCGTGGGTGTGCAAGACGCCGAGGGTGTCGTCCACCTTCTGCAGGAGCCGCGACCGCTTGTGCACCACCATCATGGTGAACCAAGGGATGCTCCCCGAGAGCACGCCCATCAAGATGGCCGCCCAACCTTGGACCAACCCAGCGGCGGGAGTGATGCAGACTAGGCCGGTGATCATCCCCTGCACCGCTCCGATCACGGAAGGCTTCTTGAAGAAAATGACGTCCAGGCAGGTCCAGACGAGGAGGCTGGTGGCGGCGCAGATGTTCGTGTTTAGCACCGCCATCGACGAGTCGATGTTAGCCGAGTAGGGGTCTCCGCCGTTGAACCCGGCCCACCCCATCCACAACAGCCCCGCGCCGGCGAGCATCAGCAACACGTTGTTAGGCGGAAACCTCTCCCTGTCCTTGGTCGAGCGAGGTCCTACCTGTGTTCATTCCGACGCTTAAGCACAATAGTTGGTTGATCAAATGCCGGAGTCAATAGTTTTGTACCCAGTAGGCAGCTGTGAAGCCCGCGATGCCGGAGGAGAGGTGGATGACGTAGCCGCCGGAGTAGTCCATGACGCCCCATTGGAAGAGGAAGCCGCCGCCCCATAGAGAGAAGGCGCCGACGGTGTAGGAGAAGGTGAGCCAAAGCGGGACGAACATCATCCAGGCGCGGATGTTCATGCGGCCGAGGAGCGAGCCGGCGAGGAGGATGAGCGTGATGGCCGCGAAGACGCACTGGAAGTAGACCATGGTGGCCATGGGGTAGAAAGGGGCGATCATGAACGCCTCCACGGTGCCGTTGTGATACTTGTGGGTGGTGGTGGGCAGTTCCGCCTGCTGAATGAGGAACCTCTGGCCCAGCGCCGGCATGGCCTTACCCCAGAAGGGAAGCATCTGGTGGCCGAAGGACATGCTGTAGCCCCAGGTGACCCAGCAGAGGACCACGGCGGCGAAGGCGTAGAGCGCCATGAACGCCGAGTTCACCGCCCATTTCTTTTTCACGATGCTGCCGTAGAGGATCACCAGCCCCGGCACGGACTGCAGCCCCACCAGAGTCGCCGAGATCATCTGCCACGCATTGTCTCCCTTGTTCAGCCATTCCGGCACCGCCAACGACGTGCCCGCCTGGTACGCGATTGGCACAGTCGTCGTCGCCATTGTTGAGCGATCTATCTCTGAGCTCAATTTGACGCATGGAGAAGAAGAGATTGAGGAGGTTTATATACTGATGCTTATGGGGAAAAAAATGAAGAAGGCCAAATCCATGCATAAAAATGATGGTTGGGATTCCAAGGTTTTGATTGGAATCATCAACCAGCTTGTAATATTTGGATTTGTCTGATTCCTTGTTGATCGGCGACTTGATTCCGCATGGCGCTCAAAACAAAGGTTGCTGTTTTTTAAAATCTATCATCGACGTCGTATGTTTTCCTCGGCCGGAGAGTGCTATTTGATCTCCTGCTAAAATATTCAGCGGGGATTTATCGAAAGAAAGGATGCACCTAAAATTTACTATATTTATCCCTTTGAACACATCATCATTTTTAAATTGTTTGATTACTGAGATGGAATTTTTCCCCAACAAGGAAGGCGTTTATTTAAAGATTCAAAATGTTCATTGTCTGTCGACCGGTCTCGGTGAAGACCTTCCTTGCTCGCCTTCTTCCATGTCGTTCCCGTTGTTTCTAGTTGACGTCGATGTAGATGGAGGCGCCGGCTCAATCGCTCTTCTCCATCGGCGTCGAGCGATACATCCTGCTCGAATGGCTCATGCTTCAGGTACCTTCGGAGATCTTCATCTGATTCCTTCACCCAATCTTCAAATCCTAAATTTCGTTTTTTTTTCTTCTCTTTTTTCTTTATTTGCTTTGCACATTTTTTTGGATTTGAACTGGTATTGATTAGGAATGAGCAATCGATTAATAATTGAACTTATCACAACAACCAAACCTTATCCCACTAAGTGGGGTCGGCTAATTGAACTTATCGAATCGATTAAATCAAACAAATCTATTTCTTTAACTAACTAAACCGGCTGAATTTTTTTATAAAAATCGAACAAACCAAATCGATTTTCGACAGTGATTTTTTCATCATCAATTGATTGATGCGATCGACAGATGATGGATAGTTGAGTCCAATTAAACATTTTGAGTCGTGGTTTGTGGTCATTAGTCAATTGATAAAGCAAAGTAGTTGCTTAAATTCTAAATCAGAAATTGAATAATCAATATTTTTTAAAAAAAATAATATTTTAAATTAACTAAATCAAACTTCCTATTTCTATCGATTAATTCAATTTAGGATCTAACCGACATCAGAATAATTTGCTGTCTTAGGAAACTATAATATGTTGCAAAAGTTAGATAAAGAGGTGAACGTGAGTCAAGAAAAAGTTTGAGATTCTAAAAATAATTCAAAGTCTTCATTATAAATTTTTTTCATAATAATTTGCTGCCTTAATGATTCTACCATATTGATGAATGTCTCTATTTCCACCATTGTTGCTTAAGTTACAACTTGGATACATTACCCTGTCAGTGTCCTATATCCCTATGCAATTTTTTGTGATTCAAAATAGGTGAAATTAGTTAGATATTGTTCAACAACTTCATCTTGAAGATGTGTATGGTGATAAAGATTTGTACTTAGAATGTATTGAGCTGACTGTAATAGTATAGAAACATTTTCTGTTTATAATATGTTTAGAAAATCTGACAATATTATCACCTTATTCTTTGGATACAACAGCTTCAATATCACACAACTTCAATTTGTTTCACTTCTCTTCTTGGTTGCAATAGCTATAGTTGACAATTACAAATAGTGTATTGCTACTGTTTTCATGTCTTCTTTTTGTACATGCATTTTTCTTTTCAGTGAATCAGAAAATTGTTTTTCTTTTTGTATATATGCAGACTTGACAGAGATAGCAAGTTGACATTGAAGCAATACGAGTGAATTCTTCATTGACAAATCAAAGTCATTGCTATATTAGCTTGGGGAAAAAAGTTAGCAGCATGCAAAATAAGAAGTATCATGCATTCTCAATAGGTAGTTATTTTAGAATCTTTTTCTAGTTTCTTCTTGTTTTATAGAACACTTACTGATTTACACGCTTATAAGATATAAATGGTAACTGTAGGACATTGAAATTTTATGACTTCCTTTCTTTATGAGGATGATACAGTCGGTAAAGGCAGGAATTTGTACTGGGGCATGATGCATCTCTTTTGACGTTGATTTAGGTCTCACACTCTCACATAATATGTTGATTACATGGTAGCTAATTTACTTCTTGGAAGTATTTCACCCTAGTGACAGTAAACATGGCACCTCTTCCTTTTGAGAGCATCCCTTTACAAATAATTTATACTAATTTTATCTTTCTAAAATATATGTTTTGCGGGGGACTTAGTTGCTTGATCTAAACATGGGAGCTGAATGCAATTCCAACTTTTAACAGTTGATCAGGATTGTGTCTCCATAGGATGGGTGTATTATAGATACCTGATGTATCAGGCTATTAATTGTGATGTGGTATAAGCTTGTATTCCTGTTCACTTATTTCATGATATATATTTGTTGATGAAAATTTCATTTCTTAATTGTGATTATTTTGTGGTTCAGGAATGGGCATTTTGGGTCCTTCAAAAAAAAACATCACCTTCCCTATATGGAGCTATTAAAGAAAATGTTAGCACCTGTGTAGTTAAACCAAATATGATGAGCTCCAAGTTTGAGATAGCTAAATTTATTTCACAAAAAAGAAAAAAGCAACTATGTAAAGATTCAGGCAAGATATTAAACCCAGTGAGATGTTTGTCCTTCTCCAATGCCATCCTTTTCCTCAAGAAGTAAAGAATGCTGGGTGCTCAACTCTCCTCTTATTGTGCATGTTATCTTCAATGTGGCAGTAGACGACAAACCTTATAATTGCAGTAAAAGATGGCAGAAAATAAAGTTGTAATGGATGCAACTGTTTCTTACTTTTTCCTCTTATTGGCCCCCTTCTTCCTTCTCCCTCTTCAGTTATAGGCATCAAAATGGCTAGGATTTTCTGTTTGATTAGCCTGAAACATTTTCTGTATCTTCTGGCAGTATTCACGTTTTTGCTGGTGGTAAGCCAGATGAGTTATCAGATCTGTCTTGGAGGGTAGATATACGTTTATTCTATTAGGATTTATAGCTTCACCTGGTTGCACTGAGATCATGCTACTTTGCTTTGTTTCAGGGAAACAGTGCTTCACCTGATTGTCAATCTTGTTGAGGTAAAGCCAATATGCTGATAATCCGGAACAGAGGTCAGCAGTATAGTGCCTTAATGTTCCAAAAGTTTTGTTCTTCTGGTTCACCTTATCGTTTGTTTCGTCCTCGAGGAATAGGAACACACATGTAAACAAAACTTTACCTTATGAATTCTGATCCTCTTAACAGATGTGCCTTCTTTTTTGGCAGTGTTGATGAACAATTAGCTATGTAGCTACCCTTGTAAGTAATAGAAGATTTTGATCCGAATCCAGAATACCAGAGTAGAAACAATACCACTAGCATGTTTATATATTTGAACTTTTAAAAATTCAAATACTAATGTGGACGGCTATCTATGGGCTTGTAACTTACTGTTGATTATTCAGTCAAGTTTTAGTCATGTATTATTGAAATATTCAGGCGAGCATATAAAATTATATTTCTAATACAGACCTATTACACAGCAAGCCTAGAACATATGCTCAGAATACAAATAAAATTTCTGGCCGGCTTTTGGGCCACGAGGAGTGGGGCTTTGAATCATCTAATCTGGTCAGCAGCCTGGGGTCCTCAATATTCTAATCAGTTACTAGCATCTCAAAGCTGATACCCTAGTCCATTTGTCCTTATGAATAATTCTTGATTGTATTTGTTCTACCTTCTTCTTGTTTGGTTATTGTGTTAGTTCTCTCCTTTTCACAAGTTTATAGTGAGTTACAGGTTTGGAGTACTTTTGCTTCTTGGGAAGCATATGTATGGTTTTAATTACTGGTTTCATCAAGGCCTTTGAAATGATTTATTTTTCTCCTTACATTGTTCAATTTTCAACTGCTAACTTTTACCTGTTGAATAAATACATTTTATTAGGTACCTAAATAGAAGGCCAATCTTTACATGTTGGTTAAATTATATCTTCTTTTTTTGCTTGAAATCTATGTATATTTTGCTTGAAGTCACTCACAAGTAGATATTCTATAGCTCTAGGATGTATCTGAACTGCAGCTAAAGCTCAGTGAGAACTCAAAGAAACTGTCAAATCTGCAGCAGATGGTTCAGGAATTAGCATCTAAGCAAACAGTTGGTGGAGTTAGTCTTTGGGGGTGTTTGGTTTAAGGTTCCCCAGATGTAAATGTTCCATTGAGTTCTTGAAATTTGTGCAATGGACAGATGATGGGTGTTTGGGTTTAGATGGTGAATGTACATATGCGGTTGGGGTAACTGGAAATTGGGAGTTGGCAAAAAGGATCTATGGAGGTCCTTTTGCCAACCTGAAAGTTCAAATTACACATCTACCCTTGTGAAAAATATATATGAATTTTTTTAAATTTTTAGTAAGGGTAAATAAATAAATGGACATCCAAAATACAACTCAACCTCATATTCACCAAACACTCCATTTACATTTACATTTTCTCAACCTTTTCTCAACCCCAACTATACATTTACATATTTTCAACCTCAACTTTCCGTTGAAAAAATACAACTTAAAACCAAACACCCCCTTTCTGTTACAGAAAGTGAAATAATGATATTTGTATACTTGAACTTTCTACAGTCAAATTCACTTAGATCCTACTGAATCTAAACTTGGAAGTTGTAAGTGATGATACTTTTCGTGGTTGTGTTTTTGAATTATGCATCAGATTTAGAGTGATTTGTCTGAAAGAACCCTAACTCTGTTAGTTTGTTGTCTATGATGAGTCTTTTCTTGAACTGTGAAGTCCTTACAAAGGCAATATGCTGCTTCCTCTGAAATCATCTTCTCTTTAGCTATTTTCAGTTTTAAGTAAGCTTGAAGAACAAGTCCATTGAACATTAATTCTCAACCTGTCATCTTAAATTTTCAAAAAAAATTAAATTGAATTGAATTAAATTTCCAAACAAAATCATTTTTGTATAAAATTATTTCAGAAAACAACCACAGCTCCAAAACATATAATTAATGCTGCAAAGTGTTTAACAACTCAACCAAACCTACATCCAGTAACACATTGAAAGAATCCAGCCACCTAATTGGGACCCAACATTTCCCTTTGCATCACTGTAATCCACATGCCATAACACATCAGAATGTGACTATTTCTCACAGGTCCATAATTTTCCCTCTTAGAATTGACTTGTGACATGAAATCTAATTGATTCACAATAATTGACAACAATGACAGCTTTCTAATTAATCTTAAAAATTTTGCAGGAAGCAAGTTAAACCATGCAGGTTTTGTGATCCTTAACCAGATCAGTTAAAATGAAATGATACAAAAACTTGTTGGAAACTTGAAGAAGTAAGAAAAATGGCAGGTAGAAAGCACCAAAACCCTTTGAAACTTTACTAGTTTGCAGTATACAGATATTGATCTTCTGTGTCCACAAAACATGCACACACATATTGCACAACAAGCTGATGAAAAGAGCAAGTCTATTTCTTTTTTGTTTGGTCTAATTAAACTCTTTAAGTTCTTGACTGCCTCTTGGTTGTCTTCCTCCTTATTAGGCTCCTGATTACCCACCCTCTCCTCCCCTTGGATCCTTCCACCTTGCTGTCGAAGCCTAAATGTGAGCTGATCTTATCGTTCGCCTTCTTCGGTTGTGTCAGTTGTAGGAATTGTCCTAGTCTCTTCTTCCACTTGAAAGTGTTGCTTTTCTTAGTTTTTGCCACCACCATGTGCTTGTTTCTGTTTGATTCACTTCTGATGTTGCTGACAGTCGAAGTTCCAGTTGAAATCGATTCCTTGGTGTCCCACCAAGCACACCCATTATCGTCGAATTTTACAGAGATAAACGAGTCTATCAAAGCAAGTGATAATTTTATCAGACTTTTTAAAGAACTTGATCTCAAGGCATAGCCAAACATTATCTACTTCTGCTTGACTAATGAAATAGCAAAATCTTCATAAATAGTAAAAAAGACTATGGATCATGCTATGAAAACGAATGCTAAAATCTTCAGTAATTCCCCAGAGCATGATGGCTTCATGCATTCAAGTCCTTGTTTTCATTGAACTAAGCAATAGAGTGATAGATTACCTTCATTACTACCATCTGAACCTTCCTCATCATCCTCAGAATCATCCTTGCTTCTCCGATACCGCGAATCGAACCGATACAGGAAGGGTCCGGCCAGAGCAAGAACTTTAGGAATTCTAATGATGCGTTTCCTCCTCATGGCTCTGGAAGAGAATTTGATGGCCTTCTTGCGCACACTAGCAAGTTGGCCTTGCTTTGAGGCCAGCACAAGAAGCCTCTTCTTCAAACAATGGGCACACACTCCTACTAGTATTTCCTCAGGATGGAAATCACAGCACACTTTTCCTTCTCCATGATCATTCATGGCTGCTGAGGAGGAAGAATTCAGCAGTAGGAGGAGGTGAGCGAGTTGCCGATAAAATTGGATGCTTATTATGGAAATAAAGGAGATCAACTTTCGGGTGAGTAGGTTTCTGACGAGAAGTGAAGAAGCAACACACGACAAGAGGAAGACAGGAGAGGCTTAGAATGCACACAAAGGAAGGACCACCAGGGTGTGCAGTGCAACTGATGTAGCAAAAATGCTGTGCGATCTTGTATTTATAAACAGAGTCCAATACAAAAACAAAAAACAACAACAAAAAATTAAATACTGATCTTTTTGGTCATGGTGCCTTAAAGAACTTTTGCTTCTTCTGTTGGTGACAAGTGAATCAAGTTGGTGGAGAAAGGATGTTAAAATACTCGAATCACCAAAGAGAAGTTCTAGCTTGATGCTAACATGTGTGGAGACAGACTGAAGACCGCAGCGCAACACCATGCATAGGAATGATATATGATGTATGGAATTCTGGATATAATATTTTACGGTAAAACAACCAAACTAGATGAGAGAACTTAGATGGAAGAAAAAGACTGAGCAAGAAAAAAAACTATTTTTTTAATTTAGATATTTAATTTTTATGATCCGATTAATTTTAGAGAAAGTATCGGCTTCAAGGCAAAAGTCATTATGGGCTATGTCTATGATTTAGGGACAGAGTCAAAATTTTCATATGAGAAGAGGGGGAGGCGAAAGATGTGTGTTTACGTTAAGAGGGTAGTCGTGTTGTCGCTCCCCGACCCATTCACCCTCTCATTCACCTCCTTCTATACCCTTATACCTCTTGTGCTAAAAAATTGATAGAAGGATGCGATGGCGGCTATCGCCCTTAGCTCTGTCCCATGTAGAATCTCAATTTTATTGAGCCCCTTAATACTTAATTGACTCTCCCTTAACTTATTGAATACTATTGACAATATTTATTAGTATATTTTCAATAAAAATAAAATTTTCAAATTGACTACATATTTCACCTTAATTATAATTATGAAAATCAATCCTACCCCTTCTAATCTTGTGGTTTTCATACAAAACCTAAGGCGTATTGCTTAAATTATTGGCCCAACACTAGATGTTGTTTTTCCTTCGGACAGGATGGCTAATATTTATAATGCTATAGTAGTTAAGAGTCGAGATACTGTCAGTCAGCAAATTAATATGACTTGTGAAGTACAACAATTATTAAGAAATAATCGAGTTAGAGCTGTAGCTATGAGTACTATGGATGGGTTGATGGAAGTAATTGATATGGGAGCTCCTCTAAGCATTCCAGTTGGCGGAGCTACACTCGGACGAATTTTCAACAATTTGTTAATCATTTAGGTCCTGTAGATACTAGCACAACATCTCCTATTCATAAACCCGCACCCACATTTATAGAGTTGGATACACAATTCTCAATCTTTGAAATAGGAATTAAAATAGTGAATCTTTTAGCTCCTTATCGCTGTGGACTCTCCCTTAACTTATAGAATACTATTGACAATATCTATTAGTATAGTTTGAGCATAAATAAGTTTTTCAAAATTAAAATTAATAAATTCAACAATTTCTAAAAAAATTTAATAATTTAATAGTTTTATCAATTAAAAAATTATTATCAAAGTGTGAATATAAAAAATTTAATTAGTAATTTTGGATTTAAAAAGTTAAAAATTAAATTTTATATAAAAATACATTTTTTGAACAATTTAATATTAATTTTTAGAAAATATTAAAGATTTTTTTACCTAAGGCTTCAAAATGGTTGAGACGACTTTTTTGAGACGACTTTATTTGAAGGTGATAGGTCTAGTCCCACTAAAATTTTCTAATAGCTATCAAGGTAAATCGGGAAGCATAGATGGATCATAATGGATGCCTTAATTTAAATAATTTTTTTTAAATTTCTCAAGTATAATATATCCCGAGTAAAATTTAAACCTTCATTGTCTAGCAAGTCTGTCTTACCTTTTAACATCACACTATAACTCAGGAACAAGGGCAACATATCTTCCACCCATAGATCCTGATGCGGATGGTTAAAATGGATGACGTGGCTCTCTTGTAGGGCTTCTGCTGGTCAAAGTCCAGGCTGAAGTGTCTCTCTTGTAGGCCTTCTGATGGTCAAAGTCCAAGCTGAAGTGTCAACGCGAGTCGACATGAACCTTGACTCCGTCTTGACCAGATCTATCTTAGCCGTCTTCTGTCTCGGCCACATTCTGTCTCGGCTAGATCCGTCTCAGTGGACTCCTATCTCGGCCACCTCGTGTCTCAGTCTAGATCCATCTCGACCACCTTATCGTCTCGACCACCTTCCGTCTCAGTGGATTCCTATCTCGGCTAGATCCGTATCGACCACCTCGCGTCTCGGCCGGATTCATCTCAGCCATCTCCTGTCTTGGCTAGATCCATCTCGGACACCTCTTATCTCGGCCAGACCGGTCTCGACCCACTCCGTCTCAGTCAGCCTTGTTTCGACTGCCCTCATCTCAGCCAACCTTGTTTCGACTGCCCTCATCTCAGCCAACCTCACCTCCACATACCGTCTCAGCCACTCCACCTCACTCAGGTTAGTCCCTAATCTCAGTCATGAGTTTCTGACACACTAGCCTTGGGCGCCGTCACTCAAAAAAGGACTTATCTATAGATAACACAAGTTTGGTTCCCTTTGACACCCCTCCTTTCTGCGCTACCGCATAGAGGGCGTATCAAACCGTTAGACGTGATTTTTCTCTAGCCTCGTAGCCTTGCACATATCGCCAAAAGAAAGATATTGGTGTCAAATCTGATCTCCTTCAATGCTTTTTCCTTGCATATGCAAAAGCGGAGGGGACAGAAGGGAGTTATTTTCTAAAGCGTGCGGCGGCACGAGGCATACGTCAGTCGACTCTACAGACAAAACCCTAATACAGATTATAAAAAGAGTAACTCACCATCACGCAAAAGGTCCGATCTCTGAAACCCTTATTGTTCTTACTACTTGCTCTTCGTTCTCCTCATCCTTACCGGAACCCTAACTTGAGCGTCGGAGTGATTTGTCGGGACTCCCGGTGCCAGTCTAACCTTTCTTTTCAAGTGTGTTTTAGATTCTGCTCCGGTCTCACTCTCTAGCCCGACCTCTCTTTCACATCTAGTCTAAGGATCATCCTCATCAAATAGTTCGTTGATTAATAGCTTGACTGTCTGCGATATTTAGTCGGAACAGATCCCATCACAGTTTTGATTATAGTAGATATCTCATTGCCACGTAACACCACAAGAATGAGACGGAAATTCTAAGTTTAGCTCTTTTTTTTTATCGAAATGCTTTGCTTTTCGTCAAGTTTTAATTAAACCTAGTTATGTAGGGCCCATGTACGTTGGGTTGGACCACTGATTTTCAGTATCCATTTCAATTTTGGAACGAAATTTCCATCCAACTTCGTTCTCTACCATTTTATCGGACAAACTTATTCAACAACTCTTTTTTTTTTCTTGATGATATAATATTCAGGTACACATTCCGTTAGTCCCGTACAATTAGAGTTTGGTTGGGAACATAGTTGAGTCATGATATCTTAAAAAATAAATGTCCGATGAAACCTCTAAATATTGTTAGAGGGAATAAATCTATTTCAAAAAAATTATATTTTACATAGACATCAACTGCATTAGCACTTCTCCTCACTTGGACAACTCCTTCGAGCACTCGACAATTCAATCCACTTAACAACTTAGGCACTCAATACTCGACCGATTTAAATTCTGAGTAGTTCAGTCTTTTTTGACAACTTAATCTTCTCAATTTGATAATTTTGAATTCAATTCGCACGTCAAGATCATCTCAACCTATCAGATAAATCTGAATTTCTAAATTTAACAACTTTAAATTCTACAAGTTTATTATTTGTGATAATTTTCTCCAATAATAAATGCCTCTCCTGTCCTCTAGTCATTGATGTGATGTGGTATAAGAAGAAACATGCTTAACCACAAATATGAGAAACTATCATAATTTCTACCAAGAATATTAATTACTTACAGGAAACTCTTTTACTTCTAAGAAATTTCTTCTTTGTTCTCGTTATTCACTCCAAATTTTGCATGCATCACTGTTCCCAACAAATATAATAAGATTAGTCTAAGTATTGAACTTCTTATGTTGTTGCTTTAGTGGAAAATAAATAATAAAAAATAATCACAATGCTAATACAAATATATATCATATGATTTAAATGAAGCAAAAGATGATTTCACTCATTTAAATATCTTTCATCATCGACTCCACAATAAGATGAAGCAACAGCGAATTTATATATAGACGGCCCCAGTTCATGTGTGAATCTTCATTATTAGTATATAATTTTTTTTACCTTCGTGGGACCGCTAAGGTGGCTATTTACCTTCTCTTCTCCAAAGAGCATTTATTTCCCTAATCAAATCTTCCTCAATTCACTTTTTTTTAATCCATGATGCTATTTTCACCGTCCAATTACATTCTCTTTCCCTAATCAAATCTTCCTCAATTCACTTCGAAATCCATGATGCTATTTTCACGGTCAATTGTGTCACTGTCGATTAACGACCGATTAGCAAAATCGACTATAAAATTTAGTATATATTTGAAAAGCCCATTATCAAAATTTCAAAGTAACATCGTGATCTTTAGATGAGCCTTCAGCCCCTGTTTCATGTCGGAGCTGCACACGAACTTGCCATAAACCACAATGCAACTTGGTGATTTTTATGAAATTTTGAGCTCAATTCCAATCCTAAATCAAGATTCGGAGGTTGTTTGACGGTGAGCAAATTTGTGGCTTGATTTGTGCCATTTTGATTCGATTTTAATATCAATAATTGATATTTGTTGTATCTTTACATGTAAGTATGAACTTTATATCGATTTGAGATATTTAACAAAATTTTAAATTTATTTGGGCATTTTTCAAAAATTTCAACTTGTTTAATCGGAGATTTTTAAATTTCTAATATCATATAATTTAATATTTGAATGTTTCGGTTCATTAGAATTGTAAATGCCAAGTATAAAAATCTTACTTCAAGTTTTGAAAATTATATACAATGTATAATAATTATTTTCACTACTAGTATAGGACTCCTGATGCGGATGTCGTAAATGACGTGGCTCCCTCTGGGATAAAAATCAAAAGTTATGCGAACGTCAAGATCTAAGCCGATGTGACAAGCTGGGTCAACATGGACCCAATCCCACCAGAAGGAGATATTTGACACCTCGGATTCAAACCGTATCTTGGGCGTAGCATGGGTTTAGTCCATGATTCGATTTGGGCTCCCGAAGCCATCTCAAGCGTGTTGTCGTCTAGGCCAGCTGCACTGTCTTAGCCATCTCAGTCGTCTCATCTCGGCCATCTCAGTCGTCTCATCTCGTCTCAGCCATTTCAGGCGGCTCATCTCGATCAGCCTCGTCAACGCCATCTCGGTCGTCTCGTCTCGGCCATCTCAGACATTTTGTCTCGGCCAGCCTCATCTCAGCCATCTCAATTGTCTCGTCTCAGCTACCTCAGACGTCTCATCTCGGTCGGCCTCAACCACTTCATCTTGACCACTCCATCTCCTGGGGTCCGCCCTCATATCTTCGGTGAACAGTACCTTACATAGCTTGTTAAAAAAGAACGCGAATATTCTTACGGACATATAGCAGTCCGAGGACATACAAGTGATTATAAGGTTGTCAGATTCGGTCCCCTCAGATACTCCTTTTTTTGCATAGGGAATACGAGGTTGTCAGACCTGGTCCTCTCAGATATCTCTCTTTTTGCACACAAGGCCAAAAGGAAACAGTTGTCCGACCCGGTCCCCTTTGTAGGTTGCTATGGGGATAGCAGGAGCAGGCTATAAAAGGTTCAGCCCATCGCCATATTTGAGGGTTGCTTCCAAAAACTCTGCTAGCACCATCTTCTCTCCTTTCTACATTTCATCATCTTCCTCGGATCCCTGATTTGAGCCTCGGAATGGCTTGCCGGGACCCCCAACACCAGTCTAGCCTTTTCTCTGAAGTGTGTTTCAGGTTCGGATAATCTCCCGCACCTTAGCTCATCTAGGAGGTTGCCTACGTCGAACTATTTGTTGACTGACGACTTGACCATCCGTGATATTTGATCAGAACAACTCCCAAATCTAAAATCCTAGTTAGATCTACTCCTAAGATGAAGGGAGGTAAATTACGATACCGAACCTAGGTGAGAGGGCTTTAAATCCTCAGGGAATGAACCTCGTGGGACTCGACCCTTGCCCGGTGAAATAACTCTGTCACCCAAGTACCAACTCAGCTACGCCCATGGAGGTGTATAACATGGTTTAAAGCTCATAGCATCGATTGTCCATGGACCAATTTTTAAGCGCATCACTGTCGAATAAAAATCCACTAATAGCTCCTTTACAAGGAAATAGAACAAGCCTCTATGACCTTAAGATAAAGTCTCTACAAGAATAAGACCTTCATTGGGAAATCGATTCTTCCCTTGTGATTAGGTTTGACTATGGTGTTTGAATGATTTGATGATACAACTTAGGCTATGGGTGTAATTGATAGTGGCCCATCAAGTGTACAAGTTGTTTCGTGTCGAATTGGAGATTGAAGTGATCATGCATATTAAATGTTGGAGATCAAGCTTAGAGGATGACAAACATCATGCTAGAGTGGAGAGTCAAGGAGGCATGAGACTCATGGATGGCCATTGAGCTTAGACGAAGGAACTGAAGATTTGTGAATCTTTTGGTTGCATGTGTGTAATCTTAGATTTTATTTTTTAGGTATAAAATATATATGTTGCAAAAACTTTGTTAACTTAAGTTTCATACCTTACGATGTGTTTATGATTATTCTTAGTTTATCGCAAGTTGTCTCAATTAACATGAATTACAATGCCAATACAATAACTTGTTTCATGCCTATCATATCAAATTTCCTACTCATTGTTAATACCGATAGATTCAAAATATCTTCACAATAGTATGATATTATCCACTTTGAATCTAAACCCTCATGACTTGTTCTTGGACTCAACCCAAAAGGCCTCATACCAATGGAGGTATTTTTCATCCTTTTAAACTCATGATCTTTTCCATGTATTTTAGATGTGGAACTATGTTTGCACCCTTGCAACTCAACAATCCCCCCTCAAACAAAGGACCACAGGCCCCTCTCAAACGTCGTTTTTAATGTCTGAATCTGTGATCCACCTGAACTTTCTGTCCTTCGGTCCACCCGACCTACTAGGACTTCCTGCCTAGCCGCAACTAGAACTTTCTGCCCCTCGGTCCATCCGACCTACTAGGACTTTCTACCTAGCCGCAACTAGGACTTCCTGCCCCTCGGTCCACCCGACCTACGAGGACTTCCTGCCTGGTGTCTGGTCCTCTTGATTCAAACACGGGAGCACTCACTTCCTTTGTTTAAGGTTTAACCCATATGGTTAGATCCGGATCATAGCTCATCCGGTGGTTAGTCCGGTGAAGAGCGGCCTCGCTTTGATACCACTTGTTAAAACCGATGGAATCAAAATATCTCCACAATGGTATGATATTGTCCACTTTGGGCCTAAACCCTCATGACTTTGTTCTTGGGCTCTCCCCAAAAGGCCTCATACCAATGGAGATACTTTTAATCCTTTTAACCCCATGATCTTTTTCATGTACTTTAGATGTGGAACTATGTTTGCATCTTTACAACCCAACAATCCCCTCCTCAAACAAAGGACCACAGGCCCCCCCTCAACGTCGTTTTTGATGTCTGAATCCTCGATCCACCAGGACTTTTTACCCCTCGGTCCACCCGACCTACTAGGACTTCCCACCTAGTCGCAACTAGGACTTTTTACCCCTCGGTCTCTGTTAGAACCGATGGAATCAAAATATCTCCACAATGGTATGATATTGTCCACTTTGGGACTAAGCCCTCATGGTTTTGTTCTTGGGCTCTCCCCAAAAGGCCTCATGCCAATGGAGATACTTTCCATCCTTTTAACCTCATGATCTTTTCCATGTACTTTAGATGTGGGACTATGTTTGCACCCTTGCAACCCAATAATCCCCCCTTCAAACAAAGGACCACAGGTCCCCCTCAATGTCATTTTTGATGTCTGAATCCTCGACCCATCAGGACTTTTTGCCCCTCGGTCCACCCGACCTACTAGGACTTCCCGCCTAACCGCAGCTAGGACTTTTTGCCCCTCGGTCCACTCGACCCACTAGGACTTCCCACCTAGTTGCAACTAGGACTTTTTGCCCCTCGGTCCACCCAACCTACTAGGACTTCTCACCTGGTGTCTGGTCCTCTTGATTCAGACATGGGAGCACCCACTTCCTTTGTTTAAGGTTCAAACCACATGGTTAGATCTGGATCATAGCTCATCCGGCGGTTAGTCCGGTGAAGAGCGGTCTCGCTCTGATACCACTTGTTAAAATCGATGGAATCAAAATATCTCCACAATGGTATGATATTGTCCACTTTGAGCTTAAACTCTCATGACTTTGTTCTTGGGCTCTCCCCAAAAGACCTCATACCAATGGAGATACTTTCCATCCTTTTAACCCCATGATCTCTTCCATGTACTTTAGATGTGGGATTATATTTGCACCCTTGCAACCCAACAGTCTCTACAACACCAAGCTCGTTGCATTGCATTCTTTCTTATGTAAGGTTGAGTCACCTCTTTCTTATATACGCCCTTCGCCAGCGTTTAGAGGTTGATATAGCACTCCAGATGTTTCATTGCATTCTTCATTATATGGTGCCTATTCAGAGGAAGGTCCACATGCCCTTTGCCCATCTTATCACTGCATGGTTAGCATCCTTAGGCATTGATGTTGCTAGGGACAGGGCGAACATCAAGTCGCTTACTGACTTCGACCGGATTGGATTTAAGAACTTCTCCCTAGCCGGAATGAAGAAAGTTTATCGCGGCATGGAGTGGGAGGAGGGCCACGATTATCATTTTGACGAGCTGGGTGCTCCCGTGTCTGAATCAAGAGGACCAGACACCAGGTGAGAAGTCCTAGTATGTCGAGTAGACCGAGGGGCAAAAAGTCCTAGTTACGACTAGGTGGGAAGTCCTAGTAAGTCGGGTGGACCGAAGGACAAAAAGTTCTAGCTGCGGCTAAGTGGGAAGTCCTAATAAGTCGGGTGGACCGAGGGGCAAAAAGTCCTGGTGGGTCGAGGATTCAGACATCAAAAACAACGTTGAGGGGGGCCTGTGATCCTTTGTTTGAGGGGGGGGGATTGTTGGATTGCAAGGGTGCAAACATAGTCCCACAACTAAAGTACATGGAAAAAATCATGAGTTTAAAAGGATAGAAAGCATCTCCATTGGCATGAGGCCTTTTGGGGAGAGCCCAAGAACAAAGTCATGAGGGCTTAGACTCAAAGTGGACAATATCATACCATTGTAAAGATATTTTGATTCAATCGGTACTAACACTCATTTGCATCTAGACTATCATGAAAATCTACCTAATATCATTTTGAAAGTTTGTTCAATTTTATGGAACAAAGTTGACACTTAATGGCATATTTTTGAAACTCCTATATCAACTTTAAAAAGGAAAAAAAATGCTCAAATGATTTTTATCCATTGCATATTTGACATCTTTTTAGTGCATGACAAAAGAAGAGAAATGTTGAGTTTAAGTAAGTAAAACTCCTTCAATTAGAAAACAAAGCCATCACCTCAAAGGTAAAATGACTTGAGGGTGTGTGGTTCGTAAGATGCTTGGGTCAAGGAGTAGATATGATCAAAAGAAGACTCTGAGTCTTCAATTACCTAGATGCCCTTCTCTTATGATTATTGTTGTTTCTAACTTAAACGGATTGTCAAATATAAAAAAGGAAATATTATTGAAAATTTATAGTTCCTCCCTTAGTCCCTTATGTTTGAACATGGTGTTTTAATGATTAGTTAGGTGTGCATTTAACATTCATGCATTAAATATGCAAGAGTTGTCATACAAAATGACATTTGTAGATCAAGGTAATCATACGTATTAAGTTTAAAGGAAGAGGATCATTATGGATCAAGAGCCAAGAAGGGATGATGACTCATGGATGGCCATCGAGCTAGGATGAAGGAACAAAGACATGTGAACCTTGCATTGAATGCGTGGATGTAATCTTCAATTTATTTTCAGGTTAAAACGTATTGATGTTGTGATTGCCTAGTAGAGAGTTGACTACCTAAGGCTTGTTAAGGAATCCTAGATGCATTAGGAGGTCCCCAAGTCATGTTTATCGATCGACTCAAGTCCTAGACTGTACAACGGCTTATACCAAGCTTCATGGAGTAATGAATGACCATACAGTGCAATTTGACATATAAGAGTTTCCAAAGACTTGGAGAAGGTCATCGAGCAAACTAGTATTAACAATTTAGTGGATGTAGAATTTGACTAAATAGAATGATTCTGTTTGAGACCAACAGTCTATTAAATGAGTTTTTAGTTGACTCAGAGGATGAGAAGTCAAGTGAAGATGCTTTTTAGTCAACTAGATATATGGTTGTTTGACTCCAACATTTAAATTTCAATCATCTAATTAAGTGAGCAAGGGTTGCTAGTCAATTAGAGACATTCAATGTGAGTTAGTGAACGTTTGAGCCATGACTATATTGTAGGAATGTAATGACTATCTAAAGGTATTGGTGCAATCATGACTCAAAGTGGTTAGATTTGATTATGAGTTTTGATGTGTTAGGGAAAAAGTTTAAGTTAGGTTTATATACTTCTAATGTGTGTGTAAAGTTATGTACAGACTTGGTAAAATACAAATGAAGATTTAGCACGATTAAGATTGACGATTAAGTTGATGACTCAAAGTCCACAAGAGAACAAAAAAGGAATGGAACATCAGAGGGATTACATAATGAGCAACATCAAAGTAACAATGTTGATGATAGTCAGAATGAAGCAAATTGCATATCTGAAGAGTGAAGGATATGTGGAACAAGTCGAGAGTTTAATTTGGTGTATCCAAACAACTTACAATCTGATGAGAGATGACTTTGCGAGCAAAATTCAAAATGCAAAGATAAACTCTTAAGTTATGGAGTCCAAAAACATGTAACATAGATTAGAGCTGCTCTTAATTTAGGTGAAGGCTCGACCATCATAATGGTCATAATTGACGATCCAGTCGACTAAAGATGGATTTTGATTAATTAGTGTCTAAGTCGACTTTAATTGATCAATAAACAAATATAAATAGAATGTCTTTTGTTTGTAGCTGAGTCGACTAGGTTGGATTTAATCGACTTAGTAGTCAATTAATTATATAACAGGAAAGCTAGATGACGATCGCTGATCTGACAGATAAATTGCAACAATTCGACGACATAAGAATTATAACAACATGATCGATTGCAGTTGGATCAAGTCAACTAAAGTAGCCAATTAATGACTACAAAAATAGTCACATAAAAATGCAATCATATTAATAGGCGACATAACAAATATGAAGCTAAAGATAACTTAGAAGCTATAAAAGACGACCACAGTGAACTTAGGGGTGTAAATGAGCCAAGCTGCTCACGAGCTATTCGAGTCTCGGCTCGAAAAAAAGTTCGTTTGAGTTCGTTCGATTAAGTTAACGAGCCGAGCTCGAGCCTGATTTCGAGCTCGAAAATATTATCGAGCCGAGCTCGAACTTAATAGTATTTGGTTCGTGAGCTCGCGAACATGTTCGTTTAAAGGCTCACGAACGTGTTCGCGAACATGTTCGTTTAAAGACTCACAAACATGTTTGTTAAGAGATTCACGAATATAAATAAATAAATATATATATATATATAATGAATTATAAATATTTTATATTAATGAGCCAAGTTCGAACTAAGCTCGTTTAACTTTTAAACGAGCTATTTTTGAACCGAGCTCGAACTAAATTCGTTTAACTTTAAAACGAGCCTTTTTTGAACCGAGCTCGAGCCGTTCGCGAACTATTTAATTTCATTACGAGCCGAGCTCGAGCTTAAGAATTAAAGCTCGAATCGAACTCGAGCCGAACTCGAGCTTAGGAAAAACGAACCGAGCTCGAGCTCGAGCCTCTTACTGTTCGGCTTGGTTCGGTTCGATTACACCCCTAAGTGAACTTGCAAAGGTTGACCCTGGGCTTAACTTCTTACATCTCTAAGTTCTTTTATTGTAATTTTAAGTATTGTGCCTCTTACTTGCTCTCACCTGTTTCTATTTATTGTGAGAAGAATTTTGTATAGTATTTTTTTCATTTTTAAAAGGATTTAAGAAGAGAAAATTAGTTCAATGTTAATAAAAATTTGTAACTCAGCCACCTAGTATTAGATCCGATCACGATTCAGAATCGTCTGTATGACGATTTAAAAATTTCTAATCCTTAACCTTAATCTTCAAAAGTGATTATGGTTCACAGTTCAAAATCACTGATTATGATTCAATTCACAATTCTTGACGATTCAAGATTATTATTTATATTTTATTTAAAAAAGTATTTAAAAATTTATAAATGTGAAAAAATTATAAATTTAAAAAATATGAACTTATTTAAGTTATCTATCTATTAGGATCAGGGATTGGAGTCAGAAATTTTATATTAAAAGGTGAAAGATGTGTGTTTATATTGAGAGAAGATGTGTTGTCGCTCTCCATTCGCACTCCTATACGTCCTTCATTTCTATACTCTACATCTCTTATATTAAAAAATTAGGTGGGGACGATCGCCACCATCGCCGCCTCAAATTTTTAGTGTTTAAAATAAAATTTTAAAAAATATTATTACTTACATAAATACCAATGAATCATCTGTTCAAATCACTAACTCACTTGGGGCCACCCTTAACCGGCCTAATTAAAGGCCAGTTCGATTATAGATCAGGCCTGTTGAATCAGATTAATCGATAATTGATCCGTTGACTCGGTTTCGATTTTAAACCGGATCCGATTCAAATTTGACCAGTGGTCCAGCTCAAACCCAGCCAGACGACCCATGGTCAGATCTACTTAGCATGGTTTGGTGTCGAACCCAGAAATTTTAGAATTTTGAAGGATAAAGTTCGAATTTGAGTTTTCATGAGGGTCCATAATAAAATTTATGATCCCTTTTTATTTGTATGAATTCAGATCGCTTTTAACGCAGCCCAACGAGGGAGTCAGCTCGACTGGACTCAATTCAAACCTTCGTCTTCTGCTTATCATTTGGATGTCGATGCTCCTATAAATACCCCCGCTAAGAGCGCCTTATGGTATGCTTTTGGAGGGAATGGACAAGGACGGAGGGGAGCGATCAAGCTTCGTGGTGGGGCTGATCGAGAATCGAGCAAAGGAGGTATTCCTCGACCTGTCTCTTCTCGGCTCTCCACTAGTTCCTGATCTCTCTCATTCGTAGCAGACATTATGTCGGTCCTTCCCTTGTTGCTGCCTGCATTTTGGAATTTGTAACTGAACCTTCAGTGAGTCGTTATGCCCTCTTCTTCGTCTGATCTTCTTTGATTATTTCGAGAGGTTTTGAGTGCAAAAATCATATCAGTTCTAGTTCATGCGATCTATGCGTTCTAAATTTTTTCTAGGGTTTTTGTTGTATTAAATGTAAGGTTGGCCTTAGGTTCATAGATTCCCGGAGGCCGTATAAAACTTGGTAGCTTTCATTTTAGGCTTCGATTTTATTTTGTTTTTATTAATTTTTTAAGAAACATGGTCGGGTCTTCTGCCGTGATCTGATGCGACCTGGGCTTCAACTTTTAAGACATCTTCCACCAATGAGTACAACTGTGAGGAAAAAAATACCTTGGAGAGAATATCATGGATTCACATGAAGCTCATGTCAGGGTACGAAAATATATGATGCCCTCCTCTGTTTAGGAATCGGTCCTTAGTTGATCATGGTTGCCATTAGAGAATAAAACATGCATGCTTGCCATTTGTGAATAATCTATCCATGCCTGGCGTTTTGAGCATGTGGGCAAATTGTCATTTTGATGAACGTGATGTTATAACTAGTTTCATAAGTAATGGGCAAAAGGATTAGCTTTTATAAACTTGTGTTAAGCCTGACCAGGGAGCTATCACATGTTCTCATATCATACCTTTTCCTATGAAGCAATCATTAAGAAAGAAACTTGAAAAATGAAATACAATTTTGTCTTGTTTATTTATGTTGAACTTAGATTGATGTCCAAAGAAAACTTCAGTTGTATTTCTTCAGCATTATTGTTTGTTCCTCCTTTAAGTCATTTAAGCACAAGATCAAATCACATTCTTCATTCACATTTATGTTTGGATACAATTATTTGCAACTTCTCTTTTGGACTCTCTTGTGTGCAGAGAAATATAATAAATAAGTATAAAAGTTGATGCTATGTTTCTCTTTTCTTTTTCAAGCAATGTAAAGCTTAGACAGAGCCGGTTGGAGATTTTCTAAATCATTGGTTGTTCCTTAGATGTGGTAAGACTAGGATTGGCAGATTTTGGTGTATCTTGAATTTTCCCCTATTTTTATTTTCTAGCATCAAGAAACAACACCTAACTAATTATATAGGACAACTGAATCTAGGTTCTTACTCTGGGACCTATGGAATCAAGAACAAAATAATGGAAGATCATTTTTATCTTCTGTTATCTGCATCCAAATCAATTTGTATAATCATTCTGTTTTTCATTTGTACCCCTGATTTTGAATGTGCATCAGAGACTCCAGGGAATCCAAACACCATGATAGATCTGAGAAATGGACGAATCAATTTGTGTAATCATTCTGTTTTTCATTTGTACCCCTGGTTTTGAATGTGCATCAGAAACTCCAGGGAATCCAAACACCATAATAGATCTGAGAATTGGACGAACATTTTATGGGATACTTTGTAGTGTCTCTTAGTTTTAGAGGAATCGTAATTGAGGTATAGTGCATAACAAAGAAAGATAGCCATACTAGGTGATCTATTCATTGATTTGCCTGGGCTGGTGAAAGTTGAACTTCTATCTAAAACCATTGATGTTTGAGAGTTGAGTGAACTTTCAAGAGTTCTTCTATGGTTCCAAAATTTGAGTTGTCATTCTTTTAAGTATCTGAGATTATTTTAAGATTGCATATGTCAAGATTGATAACTGAGTAATGGATCTGATATTTTATTGTCTCTATTAGTATATTTCTTCTGGTTGCATTCACTTCTAAAATATTTATAGTATGAAAGAAAAGCTGACTCAATTATGTATCCACCATGAACCTCCCACTGTCATTTGTAGAATTATAACTATTAGCTACTTAAAGTGGGGTTTAACTATCTATTTGCCTATTATGTTTGGAAAATGATGTTAGAGTTAAGTTGTTTGGTTACTTAGGTTTATCTATTTTTTGTCGGCTCATTTCTGTCTCACACAAAAAATCATTAAAATCCTAACCATTTTTGTGCAATTTGACCATCTTTATGCCATTTTTAACACATCTATTTGATTGTTGGTTTGTGCTGCTTGCTTATACAAATTGCTAATGTTTGTTTAGAAAAATATTGCTATATGTATAATACTCCATGAGTTGGTTTTTTAGCTAGAGGATATTATGACCATATTTCTACCACAAACTTATTCTATTTTAGTTAACACAATGTTCATGTAGAGATCAAACTAAGGCATTGGGTAGAGGTGTGAAATAGGTTCGACCATATGATACTTGGCCTAACTTGACACAGTCTTGGGTATGCTTGTCATCACTCACCAAAAATCGGACTTTGCCAGGTCAAGCCTAGCTTGGACTCTGTGTTGGGTTGAGCAGCAGGAGCTCAACCCACGTGCCAAGTCAGAATAGGGGTAGAGGCAATTAACATGAAAAAATAGGAAAAAAAGGCCTAAATAATCTCTATTTTAAATACAAGGGCTAGTTTGGAGTATTTTGGTCAAATTTGCCTAAAGTTATCAAATTGACTTAAAAAAACAGAAAAATCCCAATTTTTTCCCTAAAATTCTAAAAATCCTAATTTTCTTTTCTATAACTTTTTTCTTATTTTTTTCTTTTTCTTTTCTGTTTTTTCTATTTTTATCATTATTTTTATTAATTTCTAATTTAGTGGGCTTCGGCCTAGGCCGATATGGGTATGGATCAACCAGGCTTGAGTTGGGTGAGAGACTGTGACCTAACACGACCTGTGATGAAGCATGGTGTGCTTTGTCTGAACACAACTCCTTGACATACCACTACTTGCATTTCTGTGTCAAATCTTAGCATTCTTGTTTCTGCTTGCTTGTATATATTGTCAAGTCATTTCAAAACTTATGTTTTCATCTTGTTTGTTTGTTCATTATGACTGTACATATTATCTATAAGTTCCATCTAACTTTTTGTTAATTTCCTCCATACTTCTCGTGATTTTATTGAAATATTATACATAAAAGATTCACTTTTCTTGAACTCAAGGAAACCTTGTATTAATTATTGATTTCTTTTTCCATAAGATTATTGTTTCCTTGATGTGACACACTTCAAAAATTGGGAAGTAATTTTGAAATTTCTTTTAAAATTTTAGAATTAAAATGTCCTATAATTTTTTTCCCAATGTTAGCGGTCACTAAAAGTTTGTTATATTTTGTTAAAAATTAAACCACTTTTGTAGGTTGGTGTGGCAGCTTTTGACTTGAGATCAGCCTCCTTACATCTTTCTCAGTACATTGAAACGAGTTGTTCATACCAGAATACTAATACACTGCTTCATTTTTATGATCCGATGGTCATAATTGTACCACCAACCAAACTGGCAGCAGATGGTATGGTTGGAGTCCTAGAATTTGTAGATAAACATTATACATCGAACAAAAAGGTGCCAATTCTTAATTAATTTCATCTTGAATATGCCATATTCATGACATTGTACATGCTGCAGGTCACACTGCCTCGTTGTTGTTTTGATGATACTAAGGTGATACATTGTTTTTCTTGGACATTGTAATTTGCTTGTGTGCTTATAGTATTTTTGTCTGATTTCTGAAGGGGGCTGTGCTTGTTAAAAGTTTGGCAGCGAAGGAACCATCTGCTCTGGGTTTAGGAAGCTACCATAAACAATATTATCTATGCCTAGCTGCTGCAGCTGCTACCATAAAGTGGTACGTTGTCTTGCTGTTTACATGCTTTTATTTAATATATGCTTAGTTGCTTCTAGTAAATGATTTTAGTTTACTAAATTATGAAATCGGTTTAGTTTTTTCCTTTTCTTTCTTGTACCCTTTTTTTACTTATCATCTTAAACAATAATATCAGTCATTTTTAAAGTGTCAATGTTACTAGATTGTTCTTTTTTTGCGTCATTAATTATAGTTCATTTGGCTGGATTTTAATTTTTTTCATGTGAAATTAAAACTGACTCTCTTGTTAATGTGTTTCTTTTCTTATTTGGTTTTGCTAAGAGGCTACACAATTACCTGACTTTATTATCACAGGATTGAAGCCGAGCAAGGTGTAATAGTTGTAAATCACTCATTACTGGTACACCCTTGTTCTTTTTTGGTAACTACTTGATGACTGATGAGTAGAATTTAAGAGGTTAGAATCTTACAGTATCATACATTCTGGAAAGATAAATGTGATTGATGGCATTGCCAGTTTTATGCCTCCCTTCAGTTTGATTAATGTGCTTCCATATGATCATTCTTTACCATGAATATTGATGCAATAAAATATACCCTCTAAAAACAAACCAATCAAATATGTAATCCAGATTATAGTCTACAATTTTATATTGGTTGTATTCAAGAATAATTTCATTGTTTCTACTTTAGTCTAATTTCATTGTTTCTACTTTAGTCTACTTTGTATGTGTTGATCGAACTATTGTAAGTGCAATAAAAGATACCTCTCATTTTTTTATCATTAAATTTACAATAATTTTGTGTTTTAGAGATCCTCTTTTCTCTTGCAAAATTGCTGATTGAGGCATTAGTGCCAAGTCTCTTTTGAGATTGTCGACTAAGGCGTAAGCTCTTTCTCATTCTGTGTCTAGTGGCATAAATGCTAAACTTATTTGCGGATCTTGAATTTACCTAGCATGCTTCATTGTTGTCTTCCTCCATCGCTACAATATTTCTCCTAGCACACTCATCTTTTTCGTCTTCTCTGGTCTCTACCATATCCAACTACCATTACCATCATCTGAGCATACCTCCTCTACCTGCTCCTTGAGCAACTGTACCATTTACAACCCCTCTCAAAAAGCATTGACCTTACAACTCGATTCTCATATATACATCAGCCCTCATTATTCATTTGAGAACCCTCCATTTTCTTGTTTTGGCAATCCCAACGCCACCCACCCACTGTTTATTGCACAAGACCTTAACTTTATTGTGGCTCTCTAAAAACAACAACCTACCTTGGCAGTGGACCGATTCTAGAGCCTGTAGAGAAAATATCAAACTGCTACAATGGCAAATCTGGTTCAGTGCAGTAACAAAGTTACAACATTCAAGGATATAATGTTATGTGAGAGAATGAATCCTATCAAGTGCAACTTTTGGCCAATTGATCAAGAAGCATATGTGTGGTCCCCTAGATGGCCCCCTTCTAGCTATAGATAATTTATTGGTCTAGGGGTGGAATTGAGGTGCCTTCTCAAATCTGAGTCTTGATAGGATCCAACTAGAGATAGATTGTTTGAAGAATATAATGGTGGGAGTTAGTGAAGATGATCTTGCATAACTTATACATTCAATGTCATCGAAAAGTTATCTCTGAGATCATTAATATGGTCTGAAATTGGCTAATATATGTGAGTATATCAGTGCATATGCTCATGCGACTACAATCAAAGGGTAAGCAACTAATTTTAATCTGCTCCACCTGTGAAGCTTTAAGTAAGTTGGGAATCTTTGTAGCCTTGGCGGCAATATTCTAATTAAACTTGACACATTAATACATAGTATAATTCTTCTCATGAAGCTTCTTAGTGGTGGTCATTATAGAGCTAAAAATGGTCTAAAGATCAATGGTTAGAGGTATTGAAGTTGTTAAGAAATCTAACATTTTTTGCATTGGAATTTAAAGTAAGCTTCATGTTAATATAACCACTAGAATAACTCAACTTGAAGCATTGTTCCATAGAAACAAGCAACGTATCTAGAGTGTGTGTGTCAGGGGGCAGGGCGACAAGGAGAGACCTATTCCTATGTTGATCTCTACTGTAGGTGATCCTTACGATGCTTTCTTAACAAGAGAAGATTGACAATGCTTGTGTGTGCCACAATGACGATGAGGCATAAGAAGGGAGAAAAGTGAAGAGGGGAGGTGACAAAATAGCTAGAGGATGTAATCCAATAGGAGTTGATCAGGAAGATGCTAGAACCTTAAGTGCTTGAGGATTTGCAAGAGGCAGTAGAGCCTTGTGGGATCTTGTAACCTAATGAGGATAACATGCGTTGACTATGGGAGGCATCAAAGGCCCCCACGTTCTCATCGATGCTGAAGGAGCCTACATAAATGAAGCGTTGGTGTTATAGTTCGTAGGATCGATTTGGGGTAAGGATCGGATTAGTCGAAATCGGATCATAGAATCGTACGATCCTATCAAACACTCTTGAAATTTTATGGTACATAATTAATAATTAAAAAAATATTTAAAAAGATTAATTGCATATAAATAGATTAATAATTTTGCATATATATGTAACCGTCGACACTCGACATCATAAATGACATTATTATTTAACGTTGGACAGAATAACGATTATTTTGTAGGCTAGTTCTAACAGAGAATCGAAATCGCCAAACGCAGAGAATTCTTCTCTTGGTTTAACTGAATAATATGAACTCAAATAAAGATAATGCCCTAACAACAACTAAACAATTATTTAAATAGTCTTAAAAAACTAACGATGTAAAAGACGAAAATAATCTTAATAAAAAGAACTAAAATTCTTCGAAGCCTTTGAAAAGACTTTAAATGATATTTTTTGGGCCTAAGACTTGGCCGTTACATTTTTAACGAATGTAAATCTTTGAACGAGCTTTGATTTGATATCTTAAAGGTCCCGTGGTTCAACCCGAGTCAAAAGTTATGATCTCTTAAAGCTTAATCGATCCTGTTCTGATTTTATCGATTCTATTCTGATTCTATCGATTCCACCAATCCTACTCCGATCCCACTGCAAAAAACGATCCCAAACGTTCTTGGATCGTTTGGGTACATCTGGATCGTAGGATCGTGCGGTCCTATGATTCGGATTGTGATTCTGCAAACTATAGTCAGCGTAATCGGACAAAATCTATTTGATTTGGAGCTTGATTTGGTGCTGGAACCTTACATGCCTGTTTGACTATTCGACTTACGTGTTGGAACATCAACCATTCCACTTCCTGAATTGGAAATGAAAAAAGGGACTTGACTCCCCATTAGGCTTAACCCTTGTAAAAATCCAATGAGTTTTTTCTTCTAATATATATATATTTTCAATTGTGTAATATTTTATTTTCTATGTTTACTCTAAATCATATATTATAGTTATACATGATATAAAATTATTGATATACAAATATGTTATATATTAATTTAGGATATTTTATATTTTTTATATATATTATAGTTCATGTAATTGTTTAAGTAAATGTGGCTTAATGGATTAATTGATTAGTTTGACCTATAAACTAGTGACATGAAACTCGATTGAGTCTATGGTTTGAAATCATATCATGTTGAATGGTACAATCAAAATATACCAATACAATAATTGCTAGATCTCAACATTGATCAACGTGAGTAATCTATCCTTTGTTGCTCGTGCCTATTGTGCTGATAAGAGTTGTATTGTGTTGACACTGGACACACCACAATAAATTAAATTTTGTTATTAGCTTTTTTCTTCAAATTCTAATTTAATTCATTATTGTTACGGTGTTGTTTTTACAAGTTAATAAACTAAGTGGAAGAAGATTATGGGGGTAAAATGTATATAAATTTTTATGTGAGCGAGAGGATTTAGAACAACTTCTTTTAAAGTCAGAATTATTCTGCACAATTTGTGAACATCTCTGCTAGTCTACCAGGAAGGAACTTCTTCATGATTTGCAATGACTCGATATAACTTTGCAAGAATCGCTTTGCAATACAACTAATAAGGGTTTTCTTCATACTTTAGCCTCCACGAGTGTGGTGTAGTGGTAAAACATTCAGTGAAATAAATAAGAGGATCAAAGTTCGAATCTCAATAGGGACGAATATTCTAGAGGTTGGCCTTTGAGTGTGTGCATAAATTGTGCTCAGGATTTATCCAATAGGTGAATCGGGGGAAGGCTGTCTACCTCCAAGATTAATCGGGTGAAGCCCGGACACTTAGATTATTAGAAAAAAAGGTTTTCTTCATTTCACAAAAAAAGGTTTATACGATTGCATGAGTTCATCAAATATTTTGAACTAAAAAATAGCTTTACAAGGGTGGAGCTCTCGAACATCTTTAGTTGATTGAAGCAGCAACTGCCGAATAGCTATTTTAAGTACTTACCTGCCTCTCTCCTCCTCCTCCTCCTCCTCCTCCTCCTCGTGTGTTGTCACTTTGACACAATACTGAAATTGCAGGCCACTGAAACTCTTTCTCAGGACGAAATCTAAACTTGATTGAGTCATTATTTGATCGTGTTATCATAACTATGTGTTAAATAAACTAGATCACTTGACCTTATACAATTTTTTGTGTCTTGGATCTCAGATCCAAGGACATGGGGCTTTATTTACTAAATCTTTTATTTACCTAAACCATTGTTTTGATATTAATGTGGTGTCTTCACGGATTATAGTGCTTGTACCAACACAGTTTTGGTGGTGCTGACCAAGATAGAGCTTGTCTTGATTGGTACCATCCAGACTAGCTGAGAGATGAAAATTCCCATGTGTCTCACTCTTTGATTCCATTTACCGATCATGAGGAGAAATACTATAAAAGGAGAGGAAAGTGGAAGATGAGAATCAACTAGTGGATTAGCAACAAGAAAGAGGAGAGAAATACTAGCAACAAGAACTGGAGTCGTGAAACTGAGTTATATTCATGTCGTGCACTATACTTGTTCCAGGTCCAGTTTCAGTTGTGCCGTTACAAGTCCTCTTAATGGTTAGTTGAGATATTTATGCACATGTGGAGAAACTAGCTTGAGAAATAATACAAATGATCTCGCTAGGATGCTATTAAAACTAATGACACTTTTTTTGGTATTGAGTATAATTGTTAGTCATATGATTATTATATTATTTTAAATTATTGCTTCAAATTTCTATTTCATTGGACTTTATAATTGCTATAGATATCAATTTGGAGGTAAACAAGCTAAGTTGAAGAAGATTATGGAATTGAAACTCATGTGAATGGATCTTGACATGCTGTGAAGCATGCCAAGTGTTGGCATAGAACAGTAAGAAACATATCATTTTGGACAGACCAAAACTTTAAACTTTGGTAACTTCTATGTCACGGGACTGCACTTTTTGCCATGGAATTGTCTTGCAGTCCATAGTTTTAAACTGTATCTGTGGCAAATTTTTTAATACTTATCTTTTAAATATATTGTTAATGGTAATATATCTATTGATTTTACTTTTCCCAGGTTACTTTCAATGGCTCCTTTGATCACTTGAATATTGATGCTACCAGGTATTCTTTTCTAAATGATATTTTTGTTGTTTCTAGTAACCATAAAACTAGAAATACAAACAAAATTGATTTGTTTACTATCTTTGCAATAAGAGCTATTCTTAAGCTTGCCTATGCACCATGCTTAACAGTGTTCAAAATTTGGAAATTATTGATCCATTGCATTCTGAGTCGTGGAGCACCAGCAACAAGAAGAGAAGCCTATTTCAGTTGCTGAAAACAACAAAAACCATCGGCGGGTATGCAACAATCCCCTGCTTTGGCAGCCAGTTAAAAATTTCCTCTGACAAGTTACATTTCAAGCATTATTTTCTCGGAATTGGTTAAGTAAATTCATGTTAAATAGTCATAATTTGATAAGCTATATTCATTGTGTTTTAATCATAGTTTAATAACAATGGATTCATTGATTCTGGAATTGGAATCAGGAATCATGACTATCCAAATTGCAAATTATACACTTCCTTTATTGCATGACAATTCGGTGGAATATTTGTTTCTAAGTGTAAAATAATAATACAATGAATTTCTCTTATTCTATTACAAGATATAAGCCCCTATTTATACACGAATATAGAGACCTATTCTAGGAGAATTATTCTAAAAAAGAAAAACAGAATATTTATCCCTACTAGAATATTTATTCCTAAATATTCTAACACTCCCCCTCAAGCTGGAGGATATAAATCATATGTACCCAGCTTGTTACATATGTAGTCAATTCGAGGATATCCTTTGTCTTCATATAAAAGGCCCTTTTCTGGAGCACCTCTGATATATCGGATAATGCTTGTTACAGCATCCCAATGTTCCTTGCATGGAGAGTTGACTTACTACGCTTACTGTAAATGAGATATCCGGACGAGTAACAGTAAGGTAGCTTAGTCTCCCTACTAATCGTCTGTATCGTTCAGGATCTGAAAGAGGCTTCCCCTGATTTGACATGAGCTTGACATTCGGAGAGCTGGAACTTGCTAGCTTGCTGCCGTTACTAGAAGAGGGCAGTGGAGAAGAGAAGCGGCTGATGTTGTTGCTTCTGTTGAGAAGAGAGGAGACATGGACGAGTAGAAGAAGACGGCACGATCCTTGCGTCGAGACCCTAGCCGCGTGAGGAAGACATGCTACTTGTCGCATCGAGGAAGCCGCTGTGATTGCTATGTCGCGACAAGGAAAACGCGCGATGGGAAGAAACAGAAGTGCGCGACCACGGAAAGAGTGGCGTTGCGAAGAAGAAACAAGAGCGCACGACTACGGGAAGAGTGGTGTCGCGAGGAAGAAACAGGAGTGCGTGACCACGGGAAGAGTGGCGTCGCGAGGAAGACACAGAAGCTCGCGACCACGGGAAGAGTGGCGTCGCGAGGAAGAAACAGGAGCGCGCAACCACGGGAAGAGTGGCGTCGCAAGGAAGACGTGCTGCTCGTCGCGTCGAGGAAGACGCGGGACGAGGAAGCCGCTGCGATTGCTGCGTCGCGACGAGGAAAACGCGCGACAAGGAAGGCGGCGGAGGAGACGTGTTGCTCGTCGCGTCAAGGAAGACGCGCGATAAGGAAGCCGCTGCGATTGCTACGTCGCAACGAAGAAAACACGCGACGAGGAAGGCAGCTCAGGAGACGTGTTGCTCGTCGCGTCAAGGAAGACGCGCGATAAGGAAGCCGCTGCGATTGCTGCGTCGCAACGAAGAAAACACGCGACGAGGAAGGCAGCTCAGGAGACGTGCTGCTCGTCGCGTCAAGGAAGACGTGCGACGAGGAAGCCGCTGCGATTGCTGCGTCGCAACGAGGAAAATGCGCGACAAGGAAGGCGGCGGAGGAGGCGTGTTGCTCGTCGCATCGAGGAAGACGCGTGACGAGGAAGCCGCTGCGATTGCTGCGTCGCGACAAGGAAAACGCGCAACGAGTAAGGCGGCGGAGGCGTTCGGATTTGCAATCGGCCAGAAGAGAAAGACTCGGTCGCTGCTGATGACGAACAGAAACACACGCGAGGAAAATGCGTGGCGAACAAAGAGAGAAGGAAGAGGATTGGTTTGAGCGGATAACCCTAAACCTGACGAGGGAGGAAAACCCAAACCTAACCGGGCTCTGATACCATGTAAAATAATAATACAATGAATTTCTCTTATTCTATTACAAGATATAAGCCCCTATTTATACACGAATATAGAGACCTATTCTAGGAGAATTATTCTAAAAAAGAAAAACAGAATATTTATCCCTACTAGAATATTTATTCCTAAATATTCTAATACTAAGAAATAAATTAAATAATCTACAATGCTATATGCATGTTATGTTTTAGTTACAATTAATCTATAAAGCTATTTCAATTAAACCTGACTAATTAAATAGTTAAATTTAACTATAAAGTATGTAGATAATAGGTAATTGACTATAAAGTATATAATTTAACTATTCAAGTATAAACTATAATTTTAGCTATTTAATGTTAACTTAATGTTAATTAATATATATACTTAAACTTAACTCTAACAGTTTATTAATTGACTATAAAGTATACAATATTTGTAAATAGCTAATTAACTATGTATTAATTGAGTACTTATTCATCATACCTTATACAAGTTTAATAATATTTTTTCGTATTATAGACCAAGGTTTAAAATTTGGAACCGTGTTGAAGTTTCAATTTATAACCGGGAACGATATAATTTTGGTACCTTATCATGCCGTGCTGATATGGTTTCGATATTTGATTAAATATAATTATATTAATTAAAAAATATTTTTATTAATATTTGATTGTTATAGATGCTTATTGTTGAGTTATATTTGAGATGTTGAATGTTAGAGTTTAACTTTTGATATTATCTCGTGAAATATTTGATACTTATTGAGTAAAAGTTAATTTAGGATTTTAGCTGAAGTCTACCAAGTAGAGATGGCAGGATCAAATAGGTTTAAATTGGATTTAATTTGAATTTGTTTTGATCAATTTAAAATTAAATCAAATTTATATATACAATAATTTGATTCATAGTAGTATATCTGATAAGGTTAGAAATTATATATATATATATATATATATATATATATATATATATATATATATATATAGTTTTCCCTAATAATCTATTTCCTTCATCTTAAAGAGGTTTATTTTTCTCAATTTACCTCGTGGATAGATGAAGAGAAAAAAATTAACCATTCTTTAAGAGGGATGTTTTTTTTTTTGTTTATCTTATGGATGGATGAAGGAGGAAAAAATTAACCATCGTTAAAGAAGTAAAGAGTTTTTTTCCTCTCTATTTACCCTTGTGTATGGATGGAGGGGGGGGGGGGGGGGGAATTAATGATGAAGGAGGAAACAAAATTAACGGATCAAGGAAGGAGAAAAATTAAGAGAGAGAAAAGAATAGGGAAAAGAATTTGAATTAACTGTCTACAAAATAAAAAAATAGAAATGGAAAATGAAAAATAAAAAACAGAGGATGTCGTTAGGTTGTGGCTTCGTTGTGACACTGTGAGATTGCGGCGGTCTTGCGGCTCCGAAGTCGTGCCAATGCTGGTTGGCGGGCAGATAGAAAATTTCGCCCATGCCAATTGGTATGACAGTATTTTACACCATGCTATATACTATTCATGAGTTATATGACTTATTCAACTTATTACTACCTTGAATACCTATAAGTAATAATATACTCACCCACCCCACTTGTGCAGTCAAAAATTTATGTCCCTGACTTCCCCTACCATCTTTCCTATAGGTTGGTAGGGTTGATGCTTGGGTACTTTAACTGTTTAAGTTATGGTCAAGTACTTGATTTGTGTATAGGTTAGGGTCATTCAAATTAATTTAAAAACCCCCAAGCGTACTTGACTTATTTGCAGTTACACATGAGTGCATTTGTTTGCCACCTAAGTGGATACTTAATCAAGTTTAGTAAATGAGTAGTTAATCAGATTTAGGCTTGGGTAGTACCAAAAATGAAGGTATCCCTACACATTTGAGTGGTCTGTTTCCTATGTATGCGAAGCCACCCTTCTACACTTGTTGATGAATTCATCCTCTTCTTTTCTCCAATTTCAGTTGTGACCACCTCCTCTTCATTTTCCTTTAGTGTATCCTCCTCTTTTCTTGTTGATTTCTCTTAGTTGGCTACTAAGATTCGCTAGTTCCAACATCAATTGGAATAGTAAATTTTGGTCATGGTCATGTTGGGTGACAACATGAGATTTTAGTCCATGGTGTTAGCGCTAAAATTTGTTTGTCTTTGTTCTGAGCTTGCATTCTATTAGTTGAAAAGGGATAAAAAAACACTCTTTATTTGATAGAAAATAAATGAATTACCCCCATATTTATAAGACTCTTAACATGATATCTAATGACTAAATACTATATGTGGGACCAAATCTATATATTCTATAACTTTTCCTTAAGTTGGATTGCACATCATAGATATTTACCCAAGGTTTAAAATCTTGACCTGTGCCGAGGTTTCGGTCTCGAACCAAAATGATACGGTTTCGATTCCGTATCGTGCCGATATAGTTTTGATATTTTTTAAATTTTAAATATAAATGTATATTGATTTTATTAATATTTGATTATTAAATATGCTCTATATTTTGAGATGTTGAATTTATATGTCAATATTTTCTCATTAAATAATGCTTATTAAATTTTTATAAAAATTATTTTAAAAAATAATTCTCAAAATTTAAAACTAAATTTAAAATTATAAAATCATTTGAAAGGCTAAAAATAATTATAAAATTATTTGAAAATCTTAAATTATTTTTTTGAATGTATTTTTAAATTTTTTATTTTTAAAAATTTATTTGAAATATTTAAGAATTATATATTAATTTTTTTACATTATTTTAAATTTATATTTAATTTTCAATATATAGTAAAAAATTTAAATTATTTTATAAAATATTTATTATTTTATAAAATTACTTAAAAATTTTGAAATAATTTTTAATATTTTATAACTGTTATTAATAATAGTTTATTTATAAAAATATATATATTTAAAAAATAAAAAAATTAACTAAATAAAAAATAGTGGCTGCGACGACCCACGGAGGCTGTCGTGGCCCACTAGAGGATTTTGGGAATATAAAAATTTCTAAAGAATTTGTTAGAATTTTAAATAAATTTTTATATATTTTAATAGAATAATTCAATTAGGATTTTAGGAAATTTGTTTGAATTAACTATTTAAGTTAGGAGTTGATTGGACTATTAAATTAAGTATTCTAATTAAACATTAAGGTTTTTAAAACTTAAAGTTCTCTGTCGTTGTTCTCTCCCTTCCTTGAGCGCCCATCCACTACGCCTGACCGTTGGCGCCATCCACGTGAGTAACCGATGTCGGCGCTGTGTTCCCTTTCTCCCCACTACTCCGGCCACTCCTTTCTTCTACGCTTGTGCATCCCGCCATAGCAGCTGGAGAACAACCTCCGTCGTGGCGCCCTTCGCGACCCTCGTGGAGGGACGCCACGGGGTCGTAGTGCTTTCTGCGACCTCACGACACTCTCGTAGTAGCTGTGCCGGTGCAGGTTCCGCACTAGAATGGTAAATACTGTCCGTTTCGGGTGGCATGACACGAAATTTCAAATCTTGTATTTACCAATGTCCAACTTGTTAAAAAATGTAAAATCTCATATAAATAGAAAGATAAAACCGATAAGATGCTTGAATGAAATGCTAAAAATGCAACACTAATACCATTTTTGTGAAACTTCTATGATACTACATAAAATCCTAGGTGGTAACAATCATTGATATTTAGGCTGGAATTTGTAATAATTTTTAGAAGATTTTGACTAAGGCTATAACAATCTTTAAAAGCAACTTTGACTAAGTTGATCTAACCTTTCTCTATAATTCTGCTTAAATTAAATCCTAGGTGTCTAGAGTTTGCAAAGATGAAGTGCCAAATTCTAAAGGGTTATAGAGAAAAAGAGATATAAGTTATCAATATCCACTCTCAGACATAAAAGAGGTAAGTAAAATTCAATATTTCTCTGGGAGATAAAGAAGGATGTCAAATGAAGTCATTGAGTAAAGTTTTATCTACTTGAGAGGAGGGGGGAGAGAGATAATGACTAACCCAATTTTGATATAACAACCTTGGAAACTAATACTAGTGGTGTGGGCAAAAATAGAATTGGCTTTAATATCTAATTCGAGTGAGGAGATATGATGAGAGTAGGTCCGTTTGTTTCATGGAAAGTGTTTTCTTCAAAAGTATTTTTTAGGTTTTTCACTATTTTGCATAAGGTTATGACCAATAGAGAATTTTTTCCTATGAGCATCTGGGGAAAAATGACTTTCATCATCCTGACTCTCTCTCATAAACTACACCCTTCCCAGTCTTGTGCTTTTTTCTTGATGAACATAACCACTCCTCCTCCCCATGCCACCGTTAATCTAAGACCCGACCACAGTTCGGAATCGTTGGTTCGACGATTCTAAGAATGTTGACCTTTAACATTAATTGTTCAAGGTGGTTATGATTCATGGTTCGAAACTGTTGGTTATAGTTCGGTTCACAATTCGCAACCGTTCAAAATATTATTAATATTTTATTTTTTTAAAAATATTAAAAAATTTATAAATGTGCAAAATAAAAATAAAAAAGTTGTGCATTTATTTAAGTTATCTATTTATCCACTTAGAGTGTAAGAGAATTAAAATCACGTAGTTCGTTAGTTCCTTTAGTATTAAAATCTTCTACTTCGTCCTTTGAAAATTGTATTCCTTTTATTATTTTTATAACTTTAGTTCAATCATCAAATAGTGTTTGTGCTTCCAAAAAGTCGAAATCAAAGTAGATCGAGAATAATATTATATTAAACCTTGAACTATTTTTATTTTTTGATATCAATGATTTTTTTAATCTAACATTAATATTATTATATTTTAGTATGATGAGATATATATCACATAAGTTATATCTTTTGATTGTTTTTATATGTTCAATAATAATCTTCAATATATATATAATTTTGTTGTTCAATAAATTATATCGCTTGATAAATTTATTATTGGATATATGAGACAAGTCAAATAGTCTATATGATAAAAAGATAGAATAAGACCTACAAGTAACCTATTAAGAGATTTAGATTAATAAATTTAATGAGTTAAAAGTAAATTAATAGAAATGTACAATAATCCCACATTGAAAAATTTTAAGAAAATTAGTTATATTGAACTACACCATTAATATCACTAAAATATTATTAAATAATTTTAAAAATATAAAGCAAAATAAAAAAAAGATTTTTTAAATAAATAAGTTGTTAACCAACGATTTGAACTGCCGGTTACTTGGGGCCTGACCTTTAATCGGCTCGTCTCTAGACGGGCCGGATCAATGGGTAATTTGCTAGTTGACCTGGTTCCAGGCAGGATCTGGTTTGGATCCGACCTGTGGGCAGGTCTACCTTAATCCCGTCATCAATTGTTGGCAAATCCATTGTCATTTGCCTACCTTGCCCATTAAGATTGAGCCATTTGTCGCTCCTCACTTAGCAAACAATAACATTCACCCCTATTCTCCCCTGGCAGTAAGTCCAATCACAACTGCACAACTCTCAATCCTGTTGCTTACCCAGATTGTGCCACCCACTGCTCTTCTCCCAACAAACAAACGTGATTTAGTGAAGGATGCTTTGTTGGCATCCAGCAGGAGTTGTAGATTGAAGAAAGAGGCCATTGGATTTTGGTGATTTTGAGATTGCTCATGTGTTCTGTGGAAGACAGGGGTACTGGAAGGTGAAATGTTGCACATAAAGTGACAACAATGAGATTGTCACCGATCTAGGCCAAATAGTTGTTGGTCATGATCTAGGTGAACTTCCACCGGTGGTTATGATTTGGACAAGATGCTACCATTGTTGGAACCCTCAACTTAGAGAGATCTCATCCTTTCTCTTGATTGTTTTAACATTGAGACAAGGAGAGAGTTTTGGTTCCGATATTAGTTTTGTCTCTTCTAATGGGCAATTAGGTGGAAGGAGGGAGTGGGAAGAGATCAGGTGGGATTGATGACCTTGATGGTGGTCTTGCTACTTGTCCTCCTTGAGATGGTGTTCAATGTAAAAGGGGGCAATTGGAGGTATCCTTTGGGTAAAGGGGCTTGATGATGTCTATAACATGGGAGCTTAAGTAAGGTAGACTAGGTTGATGGTACCAATACCTTAGGAGGAAGAAGAGAATGGATGCGACATGTGGGAGGGTGGAGTTGCTGTAATGGTAGAAGAAACGAGCTATGACAATATACTTAGCCCATGTTTCTTATAAAGGATGAAAACAACTAAGGAAAAACAAAAACTAGGGGAAAGTTTATCGAAGAAATTGTGAAACTATTTGAGAATGAAGGAAAGGGGGAGGGGAACTTTGATTTTTTTTTTAAACATGAAAAAAATATTAATAAAAAATAGATTTGAAAAGAAAAAATAATTTTGAATTTTTAAGGTTTGGATTTAATCTCAATTGCACGTAAACATAAGCTTCTTGCTCAAATAGGACGGAAACAATATAGAAGAAAACTAGGAAAGCATTTCTCTTGTATTTTCATTCCCTCCCTTATTTTTGCCAAAGGAAACAAAAGTGCTATTGAAAATTTTTTTCTAAAACTTTAATTTCTTCTGACTTTGCTTCCTTCATAGGATACACAATTGAAATATCGACATTACAAAGGGAGATACATGGTTGATGACATGAGTCATGGAGAGGGTGAGTAGCTTCATAACAGAGGTCTTGGTGAATTGTGATAGAAAATCTGTCGTAGAGGGCTAATATGGTTGACACTAGATTGGGATTCATGGGTAGTAGAGCTGAGAGCCTGAAGGGAAATAAGAAGCATTGAAAAGGGAATCCATGAACAAGAAGGGCACAACATGGCTAACATATAGTGTGGAGGGATCACACTGCTACAGAAGAGGAAGAAATAGTAAGACATAAGGAATGTGTTGTAGAAGAGGGGAGGCCATGCCATCACATAAAATTCAAAGTCTCCCCCTAACAGGATTGATGAAGAAGAAACTCTAATCCTAAGATTTGGCCCCCTCTGATGTTGAGTGAGACAGTAAGCTCTATTTTTCATATGATAAGAGATCATGTAGCACTCCAATGTAATACCTATTGACTTAATACATCAAATGAGATTAAACCTATTCTTTAAAATGATATCATCATGAAATCTGTTTTGGGGGTCAATAACAATCATCATACGTACTTTATTCCAACCATAACTGCCATTGGGCCATTTTCAATTATTCTTTGCCTTTAGAAGCAGAGAACCGGGATTGCCTTCCATGAGCTATGGTGGTTACCATGCTGACACATGAAGAACATCACAATCTGAAGGGATTCAACATGCCTATGTTTTTAAATAAGAATTAAGAACATAGGTAAGCCATAAGTGGCGAAGGGTGATAATGGTAATTCATCCTACTACTTTGTTAGCTATTACCAACATTTATTAGCAAACCACCTAGGTGGATCAGAAATATTTGGGGGGTTAAATGTGTTAGGGTTCCAGGCTTCTAGGTTCTAGCTAAAGCTATTAACCACCCTGTCCCTTCTGAACATAATTGTGTCGACATGTTCCCGACTTGTCCTTTGCAACCCTCGTTCTCTCGGCAGGGACCTATTGCTCCAATAATCTGAATAATCCAATTGTCTGCCAAAATCTTGAGTATCATGTCCTCTGTCATAATTGTCAAGCATCTAGTTTTTTTTTCTTCTTTTTTCTGAATGATAAATAGCAGTCGACCACACATGGTATATAACTTTTGTATTGATATTAATTTTCTGATGGTGGATGATTGTCAATCATTCAGTTTTTTTTTCTGAATATAAATAGAAGTCGACCACACATGGTATATAATTTTTGTATTCTTATCAATTTTCTGATGGTGGACAAAATGTTTGTTGCTTGGTTTTCTTTAAACTATATCATTGACATGCACAATATATCACCATAATGTACGCATGCACATATCTGTTGAACTATGTTTGCACAATACCAACACCTGAAATTATTCATGTTACTTCATTCTATTCCTCCATCGTTCTTTTTGTGCATGTACCACCTCAATATCTAGCAGTATAATATGTTTCCAGTCAGCCCTTTTTGTCTTCTTAATTGTAAAGATTAAAATTAAAAACTCAGTTCAACTTATATTAGATGGTTAACATGTAATACATGTAATATTAATGTTTAGAAATTGGTGTTAATTTTTCAGTCTTTAAAGTTTGTTTGGTAGTCTGAAGTTCAAATTTTGGTGTTTTCTAAAATGAAATATGAGCAATCGTGCATACTTACCATGCTTCATATTTTCTTTTTCTTCCTCCCATCTTAAATTTAGGTTATGCTTGTGCATTCCAGGACTAGACTACTTCGCGCAAACCTGTTGCAGCCTCTGAAAGATGTTGAAACTATAAATGCTCGATTAGATTGCTTGGTAAGTGTTGCATGGTTTATTTAGAAGCTAAATACACTTATTCTTGCATTATAGTTCAAAATTTTGATGCTTTATTAATCCTCTGATTCCATCCTATAACTTTGTTATGATTTTTATGTGGCTATCATGTTTGAAATTAGTGTAAGAAAAAAATCCTGAAATGATTTATATTTTTGTGATGTGTTTTTCTAAGTTTTTAAATTAAGTTGGGTAAGTAATGTATTTAACCTCTGATTACATGGCTGGGATAATAACACATCAAGTTGACTCACTTTTAACAGTAGTCTAATCCAAAAGAAGTTATTCTAAATACTAGACTTCTTATAACTCTACCTATGACGAATTAAACCCGTCATGACCAGTCCCAAGCCTTGATAAAGGAGGAGGGCTATGTTAGGTTGCCAACCAACATCAAACTAAGGCAAATGTTCAATGAATGAATCTATTAAACTATTGTGCTAATGCTAGATTGCTCTCCGAAAGGAACGCGTTGCAGGGTCTGATTGTAACATCTTCGCAAGGATCCCTACATCTCCAGAACTCGGGTGTAGTAATTAATATGCAAGAGTTCGACTGTAACGTATCGGTAAGGACCACTACATTTCCATGAGAACTCGAGTGTAGTGTTAAATAGACAAAAATTCTCTCATCATAGGTTGGATAAGAACAAATATTATAGGAAAACTAATAGTCTAAGATTTGAAACATGGAACATAGGAACCCTCACTGGTAAAGCAATGGAGGTAGTAAATACGGTAATTAGTAGAAGAATTAGTATTTTGTGTGTACAAGAGATAAAATGAGTAGGCGAGAAGACAAAGATGATAGAGAACTCGGGTTTTAAGTTATGGTACACAGGAAAGAATAAAACAAGAAATGGAGTGGGTATTGTTGTAGATAGTTCGTTAAAGGATGAAATGAGTAGGCGAGAAGACAAAGATGATAGAGAACTCGGGTTTTAAGTTATGGTACACAGGAAAGAGTAAAATAAAAATAAAGTGGATATTGTTGTACATAGTTCGTTAAAGGATGAAGTTGTAGTAGTTAGAAAGGGGGGTAAAATTATAGTTCTCAAAATAGTGGTAGTGAAAGAAATTATGAACGTAATTAATATATATGCACCTTAAGTAGGGTTAGATGAAGATATCTATCATGACCCGGAGACCTCCATCCCTATATGGAAGTTAGCCTCCTTGCTCGGACAATATTCATTTCGACATCAAAATCCATAAATAATATCCAACAAGGGTATAGAGACTGTACGAACATAAATATGTAATACTTTATTCAATGATATAGACAATGTTTGACCCCAAAACCTGACTCAACCATACTGACCTCGTGTAGATAATGAAATAAACAATGCCGAAATAACTAAGTAGCCAACTATGCAAATAAAACAAACTTAATGGACTTTGTAGAAATCGTCTCCATAACTATTGCTGAGTATCTCTGAACAATCGTTCAACTTTATTGATCAAACCTTGAAAATCGCCTCAAGTCTGCGAATCTAGAGGTTAAAGGGAAAAAGAAAGTGAGTACAAAGTGCAAAGTAGAGATACGATAGACGTGCATGAAAAATAGTATTAAAGAGGCAATAACATCATTTATCATTTATCTTTTTGATTTCATGTCATTCGTCTTTATTCCATTCTTAATTAATATCATAACTTCTCATTATTTTCTTATATTATTCGACAACTCAATATGATTTATTGAGTGGGTGAACAACATACAATATACTCGTCCAGAAGGTGTTGTTGAAGTAAAGGTGAACAATCTACCTTCCGCCTAATACAAACACATCACATATAAATGAAAAATATCAAAGTGAGCGACTTGCAACCCACTTGAAAGAGATGTATCGCATAACAGAGTGAACGACCTGTAATCCACCTGTCACGAAATTGCATCGTAAGTATGCATCTATACATATATAGATCATGTGAACAATCCGCAATTCACCCGAAAAATATTTCACATGAAAATAGGATGGATGATTGCAATCCATCCCATGAGATGCCTCACATAAGAATAGGGTGAACGACTTGCAATCCACCCTGTGAGGAAAATTTTATTTCAATTTGTTCGAAGTTTAGGCACGCGTCGAAAGATTCGGAAGTTCTTTCGAATTGCAGAGCAAAGAGTTCTATTTATAGAGTTATTTCCCTCATTACTCTGATATAATTAATCTCAGATCTTTTATAACAAATAGAACTGAGTTCCATAACACGAGGAGTATATTCACTTCTTAATTAACTTAGTTGAGAAGTCATATACTTCCTATGAGCGTTGAGCCGAAATTCTCTCATATAGTTATATTACTTGTTTCAGTTATACGACTTGCAGGAACATAATTTATTAATTATATTCATCCCCTCTTATTTTCTCATCATAACTCAGATTATCTCTTTTTTTCCATTATTAATTCTTAGAAAAAAAACGAATCATAGATATCATAAGAAAGGTAAGCAACATGCATGATAAAAATCAACCATACGGATAACAAAAGAAACATACCATCTGTTAATATTTGCTAATAGAATGAATTTCTTTTGTTTATTGATTATCATAAGGAAGTATCCTTACAGTGACTTATACAATAACTTGTATATGAATAACCTTTTAATAAGAACAAACAAAAATAAATGAATTTTACTTCCCGTATATGGAAATCTAAATAAAATTGATAGTATTTTATACACTACATATACTTGATTTATTCTGAGTGAAACTAGCAATCGAACAGAGCTAAGAAATTATTGGATGTGGTTGAATTTTGAATCAACAAAAGATCAAGCAAAAAGGGATCCAATGGTTTAATCATGCACGAAAGGAAATTGAAAGTGATTAAGCAAGAACCTCCACCTCAATTAAATATCCACTCGCACTTGATGCTGTGAAATATTGGCAGTGCTGCGACGACGTGCGGCGGCGACGATGACGACGACAGGGGGCAAGGATGGAGGCGGTGGCGGCGTGAGGAGTTTGAGAGTGAGATCATTTTTGGAGAGATTAGAGTTTAGGGTAAGAGAGGTTTTTAAAGGGAAACAAAATAAGGGAGAAAAAGTCATGAGGAAAGAAACGTTCATACTTTATTAGCATTTATACTAACTAAAATGTTTTTTAAGAAAAGAAAAAAAACACTTGGTCTCGTTCAAAAGTAGGAATAATAAATCGTAAATTGATTTTCTTATAGTTAGGAAGATGGATAGAAAGATTTGTAAAGATTGCAAGGTCATTCCTGAAGAAAGCTTAACTATCTAACATAGGTAGTAGGGTTGAATATACGCCTTAAACATAGTATTAATAGAAGGAAACTATACACCACTCCTAGAATTAAGTGGTCGAAGTTAAAAGATGAGAGACAACACATATTTAAGGAGAAGGTAGAAGTACAAGTATTAGGTAAAATATACGGTAACTCTAATACGACATGAGATAAGAGGATATCAAAGTTGAAAATAATAGTCAAGAGTGTACTCGGTGAGTCAAAGTGGCATGCACCATCTAAGTAAGGAATCTTGGTGGTGGAATGAGAAAGTACAAGAGAAAGTGAAAGAAAAACGAACAACTTATAAGGAATTATATATTTGTAAGAATGAGGAAAACTTTAAAAAATATACAAGAGCTAAGAAAGAGGCTAAGAAAGCAGTGAATGAAGTTAAAAATGAAATTTTTGAATGGTTATATCAAAAATTGGATACAAAAGAAGGGGAAAGAGACATTTATAGAATAGCTAAAGTGAGAGAGAGGAAGACAAAAGATCTTATTCAAATAAGATGTATTAAAGATGAATGCAATATAGTACTAGTAAATGATGGAGAAATAAAAAAGTGGTGGAAGAGGTATTTTCATCAACTTTTTAATAAAGTTTTAGGTGACCAACTTAATTTAGGTAATTTAAGTAGGTCAAATGAGTATAAAAATTTAAATTTTTATCGTAAAATTCAAACTTTAGAAGTAGAACAAGCTTTAAATAGGATGTAAAATGGAAAAATTGTTGGACCACAGATGATATTCCAAAGATAGAGGTATGAAAGTGCCTAGGAAAATAAGGTATTGAATGACTTACAAAATTATTTAACATGATATTGAAAAAAAAAAATGTCTGATTAATGAAGGGTAAGTACTCTAGTGCCCTTATATAAGAATAAGGGAGACGTACAAAATTGTGCAAACTATAGGGGTATTAAATTAATGAGTCATACTATAAAACTTTAGGAAAGAGTAATAGAAAAAAAGATTAAGGAAAGAGACCATGATGATCGAAAATCAATTTGGGTTCATGTTTGGAAGGTTAACAATAGAAGCTATACATCTTCTCAGGCAACTAATTGAAAAGTATCGAGAGCAAAAGCAAGATCTACATATGGTATTCATTGACTTAGAAAAAACTTATAATAGAGTCTCAAGAGAAATTATATGGAGAATTATAGAAAAGAGAGGTGTTAGCGTAGTATATTGAATTAAAGATATGCATAGGATGTAATGATCAGAGTGAAGACTTCAAGCGGATTAACTGAAGCATTTCCAATAAAGATAGAGTTACATCAAAGATCAACTCTAAGTCCTTATCTTTTTACATTAATCATGGACGAACTCACTGGACACATTTAAGACACAGTACCGTGGTGCATGTTGTTTGCAAATGATATTATTTTGGTAGATGAGACACGTGAAGGAGTAAATGCTAAACTAGAATCTTGGGGAAACATTAGAAGTGAAATGTTTTAGGCTTAGTAGAGTAAAGACAGAATATATGAAATTTAAGTTTAGTAATATTAGACGTAATGAGATAATTGTTAAGATAGGAGATGACGAGTTGTCTGGAACTGAGAGCTTTAAGTATTTAGGATCATTTTTGTAAGACGATGGAGGGATTGAGAGAGATGTCTTACATAGAATATAAGTAGGATGGTTGAAATGGAGGAGAGTGTCGGTGTTTTATGTGATCGTAAAGTACTTCTAAAATTTAAAGGGAAGTTCTACAAAACGACGGTTAGACCTACTATGTTATATGACGTTAAATGTTCAGCTATGACTCGAGCACATGAGCAGAAGATGAGAGTTGCAGAGATGAGGATGTTAAGATTAATGTGTGGACATACGAGGATGGACAAAATAAGAAATGAGAGCATTAGAAAAAGTCGAAGTTGCATCTATTGAGGGAAAACTCTAAGAGACACATTTAAGATGGTACGGACATGTACTTAGACGACCAATAAATGCTCCAGTTAAGCGATGTGAAACTATGAAAAATACGTACATCAAACGAGGAAGAGGAAGATCAAAAAAGACTTGGTTAGCAACAATAAAATAAGATAAAATTTATTTAAATATAGATGATGATATAGTAGGGGATAGAACCCAATGACGTAGAAGGATCCATATAGTCGACCCCATCTAGTGGGATAAAACTTGGTTGCTACTGTTGTAGTACCAAACTTTTTATAATGTAAACAAGCTGGCATCCTGATAAACCATTTGTCTTTTACAAGATAACACATGTGAGATGAGATATGGGTAAATGATAGGAAGGTAATAGAGAAAACAGAATTTCATCATATCTCAAATCAGCAGGTATACGATTCTAACAAATTTAGTTACTAGAGGTGTCACTACCTTGAGTTTGTTAGCCATTTAAAATGTTTGTTCTTCTGATTACTCCAATTTCCAACTTTTAAATACTATAAATCCTCAATGTTGAAGAAGATTAATTAATTAAGGCATGTGGGTTATATTGAGAATATGGTTTATAATATCGTTAAGTGTTGATCGGGACGCAAGAAACATCTTGTTTCACTGGCCAACCAAAACGTGGAACTCCAAGAGACGAATGAAATTGACGATCATGCTCGGGCGAATATGTTGCTATGTCTTGGACATCTTGTTCCTCCTTCGCTAAGTATCGATCCTTGTCTTGAGCGCCAACTATCACGACTAGAAAATATCCATATTCTTAATGTTAATAAATAACACAAGATAAACAAATACCACATAGCAAAATATACATTTATTAATAGAGCAAATTTTACAAAACATTAACAAAACGATTTGTATAAGAAACCAAAGTGTTAAACAAAGTATTCTTTTCGATAAAAGAAAGTACAACAAGATTTACAATAACAAAATGGTAAACAAGAAAAATGATAAGTAAATCATGTAAGGTGAAACCTACTTTTCAGCACGTTAGAATATCTCTAGGTATTTCTTACAGTTAAAAAGACTCTAAATTCTTTCCTTGCCTATAAAACTGCAGGCCAAGGGAAATTTGGAGGAAACACAAATTGCTATGTGGTTAAATAGAAAAAATTGTGCATAAATTGTAATCTAAGTAAGAATCCAAGAATTTCAATGGGTTGTAGTTCTCATTTCAACGTTAGGATTCCAATATAGTTAAGGCTCAAATTTTATATCATTTATGAATAATAATACATATATCTAGATCCAACTTTAGTTATTTCACATTTTATATTAAGAAAATTTGCTACGAAGTAAAATACTAGAGTTTGGTCCTCCAAAGTATAAGTAGTTATATGCCAACTGGGTTGAAGCTCTAAACGGTGATAAACAACAATGTAGCATCACACACAAAATAAACACTAAAGGTACGTGTCACACACAAACATATCTCCACGGGTAGCTAGGAACTCTATAAAAGCTAGGCTTAGAGTGTTTACTTTTCAGTATTTATTTCACCATTTATGCTAGGCATTTATTCTCTTTAGAGTTTTTATATTCAAGTATTATTCCATTTTGAGTTTACACATTTTATAGCAAATATCACACACACACACACACACGTTCATTATGGTTAGTTTGAGGGACTAATGTATTTGACATTAGTTGTGCTGATTTTAATAATATTTAAAAGAGGGCTTCAAGAGCTAAGTTGTAATAGATATAAGTATGGATATAAAACAAAAACAAAAACATGAAATATGGATCATAGTTTAAAATCTCGAGTCGTATCAGAGTTTCAGTCTATGATCGGAACCATATGATTTTGGTACCGTATCGTGCCGTGCTAATATGATTTCAATATTTTTTAAAATATAAAATATATTAATTAAAAATAAACTATTTAATATAAACATGTAAAAAATATAAAAATATATAAAAAAAAAATTTTAAAAAAGAAAAAATGTAATCGTAATAAATAAATAAAATTTTATTATATGCTTTTTAAATTAAAATAAATAAAATATATAGTTAATAAAATAATTTTATTAGGGTTTAATTAAGTCTATTTAGATTATTCCTATCTTAGTTAGGAGTTGATTTAGTTTATTAACCTAAGTTTTTATTAAAAAATATGCCCCTGTGTCACGATGTCTTGCGCGACCCCTTCTTCGCGGCCGACGGGGCCCCCTCCGTTGCTGCTGACGGGGTCGCCTTTGTCATGGCCGATTAGGTCTCGCGATCGCTCCGTCATGGTTGACGGGGTCGCACGACCCTTCCGTTGCTATCGATGGGGCGTGCGACATGTCCGCCGCTGCCGCAGGTCTTGTGCAGAGCATGCCAGTGCTGATTGACAGGCAGAATGAAATATTTCGCCCGTTTCATCCGGTACAACACAAGATTTCAAACCATGATACGGATGGTGTAATAGTTTAAAGAATATGTATCAATAGATGAGGAATGAAAACATTCAATTATATTTTAAAATTTTCTCTCTCAAATGTAATCCCATATAAAAGTCCACTTGTTGAAAGATGAAACTTTAACATTTATTACCCCAACAGTTAAACCCAACAATTTAATTGATTTAAAACTCATCACTATTAAAGTGACATTTTAAAATTTTCTACCATGTAACCACTTGCCTTTAAAGTGGTAAGTGGCTAACTTCACTTTCTTGACATTCGAGCAGAACATGTACTCAAAACTACAGTCAACATCTTCTAACCATGCACGCACCTCCTAGGGATCAATACCTCCATGGAAAAAATGTAAAATGATCCTCTGCCAATTTGGTAAGCAAAGGAATGTGTGCCTCACCGATCAGCACATTAGCTGGAATTGTAGCCAGGTTAACCATTGACACTCTCAAAGGATTAACCTTGGAGTCCATTGTCCATTGCAGGTGGCACATCTAATGATTTATAGTTCCTTGCCGAGATCAATCCAAGCATCATCTGATGGCAAGTTCAGAATAAAACTAGGTAATCCACCAACAAGTCAGCTGCAATAATAGCTTTGTTAACCATGGACACTCTCAAAGCTCAAAAGGATCAACCTTGAAGCCCATTACAGATGACACATCTGACTGATCTGCAATCCCCTCATCAGGATTGATACAAGCATTTGATGATGAGTCTGGAATAGAACTAGGTAAGTCCTCTGGACTCTAATCAACCCCCTGTGCAATAAACACACTACTACATGCTTGAAGCATTTGATGACCTGCAATCTCAAAGCTCAAAAGGATTATCCTTGAAGCCCATTACATATGACACATCTGACTGACCTGCAATCCCCTCATCCAGATTGATACAAGCATTTGATGATGAGTCTGGAATAGAACTAGTAAGTCCTCTGGACTCTAATCAACCCCCTGTGCAATAAACACACCACTACAAGCTTGACCTTGGCCCCAACATCGATCTCGAATAGCACCGCCTCGAGGCATAACCTGACATCATGAAATAAAATATAACTTAGCAAATAAATCACAGATGAAATTACAAACCAACGAGCAAAAGTCTCCTTGGTCAAAGATACACATTGACTTGTGCAAAAACCCAGAAAGTTAAATTGCGAACCTCACTCTGATACTAAAATAAATTGTCATGACCCAAGTTAATCTTTCATGTGCCAGGAGGTACCCCACCTAGTGATAATTAGCTAGAATATATCCATGTCCATGATGACAATAAATAACACAACACAAACAAGTACCACAACAAAACATGGTTTTATTCCTTTCTCAAAGTAACACATAAAATTTTACAAAACATTAACAAAACCATTCTGTATAAGAAAGGAAAGTGCTAAACAAAGTATTATTTTCAATAAATGAAAGTACAACAAGATGTACATAAACAAAATGGTAAATGAGAAGAACCATAGATAAAATATATAAAGCAAAATCTAGTTTTAAATCATACATGGATTTGTATCCAATTTTAGTTTTTTCTCATTTGTTTACAACAAGAAAGTTTATTAAGAAGTGAATTGTTAGTAGTCATCTAACACATGGGTTAAAGTCCTCACGTGATAAACAACAATATAGTGTCATACACACTGCACATGTTCCACAATATGTCTTTATGAGCGGCTAGGAGCTCTAATAAAAGGCTAGACTTAGAGTTTCACTTTATACTATTTATTTCTCCATTAATAATAGCTATTTATTCCTTTTAGGGTTTCCATATTCAAATATTATTCCACTTTTAGTTTATACATTACATAGCAAATATCACAATTAGAATACAGTGAGCTTGAGGGACTAATCTATGTCACTATTTGTTTAATACCATCATAAATTTAATAATGTAATAAAGGAAGGTTTTAAGAGCTAAGTTGTAATAGGTTTAAACATATAAGTATGAAATAAAACCAATCTCAAACATGGAAGGTTAAACATCAATAGACGAGCAAGTAAAGCATCCCATTAGAGTATAAAAACTTCCCCTAAATGCGATCCTATATAAAAGCCTATATGTTCAAACAACATTTATTAGCAAAACAGTTAAACTCAATAATATAATTCACCGAATATGAGATGGGTTGGAGAGTTTGCTCTACTGTATACCTATAACACATTCGATGTATTGCCCTCGAATATATTCCATTATTACTGACCCTTCACAAGTAGTAATATGGTAAGCCTCCACAAACAAATATAGCACCTTGACATGACAAGCTATCATAATCATGACCCTTCCTTACATCAAGCTCTAGGTAGCTTACCTACTACCAAAACAATCACCACACTATTACACTATTACAATAATATTACATGTCCAAAGAAAAACTTAAATTTCCACCCTTATAGTCATGACCCTCATGTATTTAGGACTTTATCTCTTTGACTTCACCAAGTTCCTCCCTGGGCTCCAATGCAACAACTTGATCTAGGAACCATCTGATCCATTCTTCTGACTCTTGAGTCCATCAGCTCGTCTTTGAGCTTCAACGCAACAACTTGATTCAAGCTAAGCTCTTGAGCATATGAGCTCTATGATTGCCAAGTCCACAACTTGATCCCATTGAATCTATCGAGCTCCTTGCTCTGCTCAGTCCAAGCTTCCATCCCTTAAACACATGATCTCTACCATGTGCACTATTCAAGTACCTGCGCACTTGATGCACATATCAAATCACAACAATTAAATCATATTGCCAACATGGTCAAACCCAACCACAAGAACAGAGTTGTTTCCATAGCAGAGAATACTAAACATAATAATAACATTAAATTTAGGGATCAACCACCATCGGATAGTCTTAATCCAATTACTTATACCACAACTCAATTTATAGTCAAATATAATAGCAATAACAAAACAATACTTAGACCTTTCCCACACTAATAAGGTAACAATGATACAGCACCATATAAATTATCAAACAACTTATACCTAACCACTCCTTTAATCAATGGGATAATATAAGAGGCTACAATGAGGAATGGAGCTCCGATCACCAAGAAAAAGGGCTATAAACCAAGGTAAGAAACCCCTTACCTAGATTCGGTTGTCTTTTGATAGAAAGATTTGATGGTATGGATTGAAGAAATCTACTCAACAACCAACACCCCTAATCTGAATCAAAGAAGGAAATCACAGGATTAAAACTTATAAAGAGAAAAAATACAACATGCAATAGTTAATTGGTGATGTCAATGGCAATGGCTTGGAAGTTGCTATCGGCGTGAGTAGAGAAGGGAGAGGTCAGATGATAAAAGAAAGAGAATAGAGGTGGCCCTTGGGTTGCAGAGGTGGAAAAGAAACACAATTGCTTGTTGGAGGCTGTGTGGCAGCAAGTGAGTGGCTTTGGGACTGTACAGGTGAGTGGATGGGAGAAGAAAGAGGATCAAGAAAGGGAGTGAGAGAGGGAGAGGGTATTGGAGAGCTTAGGGTTGTTGGAGGAGAGAGAGGAACCGTGTCGAGAAGGAATCATGAAGAGATGAAGGGTTTGGAGGTTTCGGGAAGAAATGATATGTGGAGAGAGAATAAGAGAAGATTTAAATAATGCTAACCATGGTTTAAAATCTCGTACTATGTTGTTGTGCGACACAATCGAAATGTATTGTTTCAATGAATCACCAAAACTTATATCTTCCTATATTGTTGTGTCATGTCAATGAGTATTGTGCCATGCCAACACTTCATAACCTTTGACATGCTACAACACAGGTCTAGATGAATTAAGATAATGTTATTTATTTAGTTGGTGTTCATAATAGATAATGTGAAAATTATACCATTTCAGATGGAACACAAAGTTCAAACTTAAGTATATAGTTGTTTTGTCATGTTCTTTTCCTTCTTCATATGTTTCTTCCTTCCACCTCCAATTCGCCATTGACACTATACATCAAAACGTTGGCATGATAGTGAAACACTATCATTCCAATTAAAAATCGAACTCTGACACGAGTCGAGATTTTAAATTTTGATTCTAACATCCAAAAAACTTCACTAAATCCAACCAAGCATGACTAAATCAATCTATCTCAAGTTGAAACTTGATTCAATTCCTAAAATGACCAAAATAAATCCAAATTGTGACCAATCTAAATTTATCTCATCCTAATCACCACGCCTATGGTTTGAAATCTCATATCATACTTGGTGAAATGGTCGAAACTTATCGTTTTGATAAATTATTGAAATTCAATTCTACTCGATAGCGAGATGTATCAATCACATTGACGAGTATCATTTTATGCCAACACTCGACACCTGTTCACTTGTTAAAATTAAGATAATGTTGATTTTTTTTGTAGTTTGTTTCCGTACAAGATAATGTCAATCATAGCATTCCAACGGAAAAAATTGAACTTGACTATATAGTTGTCGTATCTTATTCTTCTTAATTTCTTTCCTTTTTCTAGTTTTAATTTTTTTATCGACACCATACATTGTATGTCGACACGATACTGAAACAATATCGTTTTAGTCAAAGACAAAAACACTAGCACAGCTTGAGATTCTGAACCTTAACCACGCCTCCCTGAACGACTGGATGAAAACCTAATCTGACTTTAATTGGACATCAAAACTCAAAATATTGGTTCGGTTTAGCTCAAGTTATCGTCAAAATTAGAATTAGAATTATGAATAAATTAAATGGTTTTGTTTAGTTCAATTAGTTGTTGAAAATTAAAATTAAATTATGAAAATAATCAAATGGAATAAATTTGTTATATAACACCAGCCCTAGACGAACAAAAATTGCCTGTGATGACTTCCTTGGTGCAACTTCAACCAGACGAGGGTTTCTGCAACACTAAGAGGGATTGTGATGTAAGACGATGGCTTCCATGCCACGATATGATGACTTTTGGTGAATGAAACCTTTATGTGATGTGACATGAGGCTTTTGATTGGTCCATGAGGGTTCCACAAGTACGCAATTCCTCCTCTTCTCCTTTGGTTCATCCTCCCTCCTTTGCCTAAGGTTGGCACTCAACACAATCACTAGCAATGATGCCTGGCACGCTTGGCATGTCTCATTCTGATCAGGGAACGAAACCCTAGTTTGGAACAAGATTTCAGCCCTTGTTTGTGACCTATTATCCTATGACCACTCAATACAGGTAAGTGCACAAGATACCTTTAGAAGTCAGTGCATTAATGACTAGTGTTTTTGGTGTCTCTAGACCCTCGAAGTCATGCCAACCATTGAGGACAAGGTAGGAAAACTATTCTTCCAATAATGATGCACAGCAATTGGATAATTGTATTTCTTTATGGATATACCTTGGCTTCAGGCTCACATATATGACAATAAAACAACTTCTGTATCAGTTGCAGGCTCATTTTCACATTCTCTCACTCTTGACTTTTTTTTCTTTTATCAGGACGAGCTAATGAGCAATGAAGAACTATTCTTCAGTTTATCACAAGTTCTGCGAAAATTTCCAAAAGAAACTGGTAAGCTTCCATTATATGTTAAGTGACTATTGATTGTTTGTCAACTGACTGTGCATCTATACAATCTTTGTTCAGATAAAGTACTCTGTCACTTCTGCTTCAAACCTAAAAAGGTTACAGAAGAAGCCTTGAGGTCTACAATAAAAACTAGGAAGGTCCAAATGCTGATATCAGATATCATAGTTCTTAAAACTGCTTTGGATGCCCTACCTTTCCTCTCTAAGGTGTGCATGAATCTCTCGTGATAATTGATGTTATTGGGTTTTTTATATCTAGGCTACAGGAAACAATGCAAGATAAGCCATCTACTTTAACACTGGCAACTATTTCATTCTTTAGCTGATCTTGCAAACTTTTTCCTTCTGAAGACATTATATGACTGAATGATATGCATGTAGGAAATGTTATCATTTAATGCATGATTATTCTATTTGAAATGATGGTCAACATGTGCTTTAAACACATCTATGCTTTGCTCATATTTGAGTTAAAAGTCGCTGTAATTGCTTTTCAGGTGCTTAAAGATGCAAAAAGTTTGCTTCTTTGCAATATCTACAAGACTGTTTGTGAAAATAAAAAATATGGAGCAATGAGAAAAAGGTTTGTATCACAAGTTCTGTCTCTTTGTTTCAACAAACATTTATTTCTTGAAAAAGAATTTTGAGTTTACTGATATGTTCACGCAATTCTTTATTTTGAGTCAAGCTGAAGTTTTGAATGCATATATTGGGGATCGGATGGCTTAGTTGGGGGGGGGGGTGAATAGCAAACGCCTCTCTTTCTAAAGGATTTAAAAAATACTCGCTTGAAGATTACTTTGGTTAGTTTAACAAATGCAACAAAAATAAAGTAAACAAAACAAACCAAATACCAGATTTAACGTGGTTCACAATCCCTCACGGGATGTTATGTCCATGACCTTAGTCTCCAAACAGCCACTAAGCTTTTCTCCTTCTCGATCAATCATCGGAGATGGAGAAACCTCTTACAATTTCTTTGATTTACAATTAAGCACAAGAAAATTGAAATAAAAATTACAAAGAGCTTAGGAATGCCTTTCAACTTTTCAAGTATGTCGGGAATGTTAGCCTTCAGTACTGCTCCATCTTCTCTTTTTATAGATGTAGATTTCGGCTGTTACCATTGCTTCCCGACGCCTACCAGTAATCTGCTAAGTTACTACTAGTTGATTACTCACATTAATCGTTAGCAAATTAGACTGTTGTGCTCCATCAATGGTTTCTGACAATTCAAATTCTGTAAAAGCAGTGGATTCAACATTTTCTAGTAGTAGATTGATCCATGATTATTTGATTCCCCAGTCGACTAAGTCATGATAAAAAATATTCTATTTGTTGCTTAATTGACCCCAATTGACTGCATTGGCCCGTTGAATGAACCTACCAGTTGACTTGGTAATCATTATAAGTCAATTGGGAATACCACAACTCGGGCTTAATCTCAAAATCTCCTCATTTGGGTTTGAGAGTTTAGCAGTTGACATCAAGTCTCATCAATCAATTAGACGGGATAGCCATGAATAGAAACTTGTTATATTCGACCACTGAATACCTAAGTTAGCTTTTAGTCGATTGGTATCATATACCAGTTGAGTGCCAATCTATTGGTGCACTTGATACGACCATTCTAAGGTCGACTCCGTTTATATTGATATACTTTCCTCAACCTGGGATATAGTCTCTTAACACTTAACTCCCTGAGAGTTTACCTTAGTCTTGAAGCTATCTTTCTTCGGTCCTACGCCCTTTGGATGTACCTGAGCTCACAGCTCCTCTCCATGCCATCGTTCACGCCTTTACCTTTGAAGTCTACTTCCCTTGGCTACATTTTGATACTCCTCGTTCTGTAGTCCCTTAGATGCTGTACGCCATCCTTCACCAATCTCCACGAACCTCGAGCCATCGGATATCCAACCAAGTTGGTTGCACTAAGTCATCTCCATGTGTATTCTACCAAGTCCTGCAAGACTTAAATACACGCAACAAAATAATAAACAAACTTAATTTAAACTTTTTTCATACACATTAAGATGCCCAATTGCACCAACAACACAGGGAGTTTAATATTAGCGACCAACAATAAAAAATGGTCACAGAAACCTTTAGTCTAGGTTTAACATGAATTGCAGCTGGAGTAGGAGACCATCAAAAACTATTCGGTCCACAGCCGATACCCTTATTTTCCACAAGTGGAATCTTTTTCCCCATAACTTTAAGGCATCAGCTGGAACAGTTTCAAAGGTTAATTACTGCACATCAAGCTCTCCACACAGAATGAAGCTAAGCGCACAATAGTATTGGGCATTCTTCTTTTCCTCTGAGGAGATTGCTGGGCCAGCAGAAGCTATCTGTCAGCAGTGAAATTGGCTGACCAGTGAATAGAAACTACAACAAAAGGTCCGTTTCCAACCCAAGGTAATCATGGGACAGGAAAACAAAAGATGAGCCAATTCTGGAATAGGAACTTTCCTCTGAGAGTGAGTACATGGGCAAGTGCATCCCAGCTAGCATTGTCAAATGTCCTATCATAATCCAATTTGATAATGATTCCTCTTCACTTTCAGATTTACACCGATTAATCAGCTTTGATTCTGGAATAGGTTTTTGTGCTTTTGCTTTTGGTGAAGGAAAGCCAGATATTGACAATCAGAACCTCAATAATGGATCACAATCCTACAACAAACACTTTGAATATCAACTTCACCAGAATATACTCTACTGCTATAAAACAATTATCAACTAGCCTGCATGCTTCTTCCACTTTTGTGATAAGTGTTAGGTAGAAATAGTTGATGCATTTTTAGGAGGTGGTTTCCTTGCATGAAAATCCTCAAATAAGTCATGTCAAATCACGTCTTAGGAGGACAAGAGGAACTCCACATTGAACCCATCTGGCCTCAGACTTTACAATTTTCCTAGTCTTCGAGAGGCACTAAGAATCTCCTCTTTCAAAAATGTGCTACTAATGAATCCATGAACCTGTCATGATCAGCAAAAAATGTAAAGGCATAATTGCAGCAAAGAGCTAGGAGTACCCAAATGTTCTGAGTAGTGATCAGAAAAAGCTTCAAGAATAGCTGGGCTGTAGTGTTAGAGTTTCGCTGCCGCTTTTCATTTGCTGCAATGTGATAGAATTTAGAATTCTTGCCCCCATCCTTGGCTCATCTAAACTTTGGTCTATGCTGCCCAACTTTGATCTTGCCCAGCTTCAATGACTGGAGCTCAGCTAGGGAGACCATCTTGCTTTCTAAATCGGCAGTTTCAAGGGTCTTTGCTCTCCAAAACTATTATTTTTACAAGTTCTTCTAGTAGACAGTGTTCCCTACTCCCAACTCGAGCCTTAACAAAGCTCTCCCACCTTCTAAGCCCAGATCTTAAGGGGCAAAACCCTGCAAACTCAAGCGCACACACCAGTTTCTTTGACTCATCATTTTGCACCTTATCTGGGAATTTATAGTGGAAAAACTAGTTATTCTGAAGATAAAAGATATTAGGGGTGAGGAAATTGACCTTGCAAGATCAGAAAAGGATGGGGGAATGATTAGACAACCACGAAGATAGAGCAATGGTCAAGAATCCTTGCAACATCTCTGCAGCACTAGAATTGATGTGGATGCTGTCCAATTTGGCATGACATGGATTTCCCCCTTGTGAACTTGCCCATGTGAAGTGGCAACCCTGCAGTGGTACATCCCATATTTCATGATCAGGAAGCCAATCATTAAGCATATCTGAAGTTGCTTGACTCGTGATGCAATTTGCCCTTTCTGCCATAGATAAGGTGGAATTGAAATACCCTCCAACAAGCCACGATCCATCAAAAAGACCACCAAGATATTGCAATTCCGTGAGGAAATTAACCCACTCTATGCTTGAGTGAGGACATAGACTGAAGTGACACGAAATATATTCAGTGATCATGAATCCTTGAGAGAAATCGAGATAGAGTAATCTCCAAAATGATGATCCAAAAGTGTCCATCTGTTAGAGTAATCAAGTGCCAATCTACTCGATCAGCCAAGAGCCACAAGGCACCCCCAGCTGTAAGCTCCACTCCTCTTATAGAATATCCATTTGCGAAGTATTAGGGAGAACTAGCTTTTGTCTTGTATAATATAATGAGATGACATATATGTTCCATCACAAGATCTATTATAGATTTCCACTTGGATAACTTGTTGAGCCCTCTGATATTCCAACAAGTAAGCTTTAAGGAACATACATTGAGAAAGGCTAGGAACTAAAGAAACAGGGTGTGGAGCAACGACTCTGTCTATGAGAGGCCAACTCGGCCACTTCTCTATCTACAGCCATGTCGTTGCCTTGGATCTTGAAGTCTGCTGCTTTGCAAACCAACATCATGCCTATACTGTCTCCTGGAGAACTGTTCAACCTTTCAATAGCAAAGGAACACTGACTGAGCCTACTACATGCGGAGGGGTCTGCTAGAGAACTCCATCCTCCTTGATGTTATGGGAGATCCAGGTAAAGACCCCTTCTTGTAAGTGATCATCCGATCCAATACTGTTGTCCCCTCTTCCACTGATGCTAGGATGTGCGCTTCTACATACAACTCAATCCCTCTTCCCTAATCAAGATCAGGAGCTCCTCCATTAACATCCTCTATGCAGACCAGGAAAATGTATAGTCTGCTAGTAGAAGTGGCATAAGAATGTGCCTTAGGATCTAAGAGGGAAGGGCCCAACAATTCTTTGACTGAGTCTGCAACATTTATGGACAGCTGGTGGACTTACCGAATTTGAGCTGGAATGGATGCCAAGTGGGTCAACAGGCTTCGTTCACCCTTTCTTGGCCTTATGCCTTGGAGGAGGCCTCCAGTTGGATAGATCCAAGTGCTAGTGAATCAAAACTAGATTGCCAACATTATCCTCCAATCTGAAACTGAAGGGCTGCTAGATTCAGTTGTCAATTTCTTCAAAGTTGTGCTAAATCTCTGTCAGCTTTGAATTTTCTCTTAGACACCCCAAAATGGAAATTTTGTGGCAGGTCCTTTAAGCTCCCACCATCTACCTCTACCTCTGCAGGATTGTCCTCTCCTGCAAATCTCTGCTTCCACTGTACATCAGAGAACCGCCTCTACTTGCCGAAGGAGAAGAAGAAATCACCTGGACATCAATGGAAAAGGTACAACTCTTCACTATCAATTTTATGCTGTGCAGAATCTTCTTTGGTGACTTGCAAAGGATTTGACAGAACCATCGAGAGAAAATTAGTCTTTGACGTTTTCCAATTCAAGGATGGTTCCCCAACCACTGAACAAATTCCTGAGAATTTCCTTATACCTACAGTAGATCAGCAAGCCAAAGAGCTGAAGAGGAACAATAGTGACAGCCTCCGATTGTGCATCACCCATCTCTAGATACTAGTAAGTAACACAAGTTAGTTATTCTTCCATGACAATGATACTCCCTTCTAGGAAAAGGTCCATATATGTCTTATGGGAACATGCAATTAACATTTGTGAACCCTTCATCAAAAAGGCTTAAGTTGAATATTGGGAAGAACTGGCTCTTCAAGATATTGGAGAAGTTGTCATACCCAAGGATTGAAATTTCGAACCGTATCGGGCGATACGGGTGAAAAATTTCGTTCCGCTGACGCATCAACACCGGCCGGCACAAGAATTCTGGCCGGGGGACGCCTCCGGAGGCATCGCCAAGGCCGACGTCGCCCGGGCTCGACGACGCCTTCGGAGGCATCGCGCGGCCTTGGCGACGCCTCTGGAGGCGTTGCGCGGCCTCGACGATGCCGCCGAAGGCTCCGCTCGAGCCCAGCGACGCTGCCAGAGGTGCCGTCGCCGTCGCCGTCGCCGCAGGCAACGCCTCCGCGCGCGGGCCGCGCGTACCTGGTCGCGCGTAGTGGCCGCAATTTTTATTTTTTTGATTTTTAAAACTTAGGGTTTAATTAGATTTTAATAATCAATTCCTAGCTATAGTTCGGGATAATTTAAATAGGCTTTATTAAAACCTATAAAATTATCAAAAAAAATTTATTTTTTATTTTTAAATATTTAGATTAATTTTTTATTTTAATTAATATATTTTATATTTTAAAAATACTGAAATTATATCGGCATGGTACGATACGGTACCGAAACTGTATCGTTTCGGTCCGGGACCGAAACTTCGGCACGGCTCGATATTTTAAACCTTGGCCATACCTATTTGTGTACTGCCAAGATAGACAGGGGAGCATCAAACTAAAGAATGCAACAATACTCGAGGTGATTGATTGATTGTTCCAATGATAGAAACTAAGGAACATAACAACTCGCAAGTCCACTGGGGTTTGTTAGACTTCCTAGTCAGATTGGCATAGGCGACTACCCTATTGAAGACAACTATAGAAGATAGTGGGATCGACACAAGTTGTTGTTGTATCCTTTTCACAGATAATGAAAGCAATGCTCCAAGTAATGGTTGATGATCCTCCTGGTGATGGATGATTGGAGAGCAACCTTGGATCCTTTTAAGTTAACCCCACCTCAATCCATGAGCAAAGGAGTTTAGAGGGCCTCCCCAATTATTATGGTTTTGCCCATTACCCATTGATCTCACTTGTGGGCGAGAATGATCCATTAAGTACCCAAACATTTGCAATTGCCAACTATCCAAGGAGTGAGTTTACTTTAGAACTTTTTTGACTACTTAAGTCGAAACTACATGAATGCCTTGCTACTTGATCCATAATGATATATGTGTCAATGATTACCTAAAGGACCGAAGAATTCCTCGAGACTAGAAGTTGTAGTTCTCCAAGCGAGGATCTTCCCATCTTTGTTGGGTTAGAGGCTTCCCGGCATTTCTCTCATTAGCAACCGCTCTTATTCTTTCTGTATCTATGGTGCAAAATTTTTTAAGTAATTTATAAGTTTCTTGCATGCAACTTCTCGATGACTTCTTTGACAAATGGCTATGATTTTATGTCAATAATCTTTTTATACAAACTTCTCTTGAGGTTTATGTATTATGAGAATTTTATAGTTATTAGTAATGTTTGGATGCATCTTTCATGAGGAACGCATTAAGATCTCACCTGAAACCATTGATCTTATACCTATATTGGTCTTTACATGTTCCTCACTTGGGATAATTAGGTGCTTAGGTAATAATAGAGTCTCTGTTTTAGGGAAATGGAAGGCCAATAGAAAACCATCATGCTATTGATGTATTTGTAGAGGTGATAAAATATGATTATTTTTCCTCCATATTTCATTTTGGGAGGACGTGAAAGGAACAAGGTTAGCAATGCTTCATTTGAGTTACAATCAAGTGGAGCAGGGTGAAGAGTCTCAGGATTAAGTGTTAGTTGTTTGTCGCTTGTCATCATTCAACTCTAGAAGTTCAGTTTAGAATACTAACTGATGACGTTTCCTCTGTTTGTCACTTGAGGCTGGACTAATTTAGTTTTAGGTTCAAATTGTAAATAGTGGCAGTTATTTTTGTCTTGGATTTGTGAGAACAATTATTCATGGAGCATGTTTTTTCTATATTTGCTACAAATTTAATAAGAGCATCAACTCTGAAAAGGCCTCTAATTTTAGTTAAGGCCCTGCTAAGGCCCTTTTTCTCATAAAGCTCTGTTGAGGCCCCTTCTTGACCAAAATATGCTTTTTTGGTTATGCGATTTCAAGAATTACATACCATGTTTCATCCAAGACATGCTTGAGTGCCAAAATAGAGATAATGATGTGCAAATTCCCAATAGGTAGCCGCAAATAATCATAGACATTAACAATATTAAAAATGAACTTCTAACATATCACGGGAAGCAATACGGAATCATATTTTGATCAAAATTTAGTGCCAAAAAATCTAAAAAATATATTTGAGTGCTAAAATAAATTATTTTAGGACCCATTATGAAATCCTTGAAAAATAATTTCAAGTGTCAGTGTCTTCAACAATCATTAGATGCACCACTTTTTTTTTTTTTTGACACTCTTTTTTTTTATTTATAAAGAAATTTATCTCTTTTTTATTTTTTATTAGCAGTGCTGAGGGTATTTTGATCAAGAGGAGACCTCAGAAGGGCTTTGACTTTGGGCAAGAAAGACCTTGGCAGGGCTTTAACTGAAAATAGGGGCCTTTTGGGAAATTTTCCATTCGATAATGTCCAATCTTTTGTTGAAGAGCAGAAAAAATTAAGTTGTCGATGCTCCTACCTCCAATGCTCATATGACTGTTTTAGTGGTCATGTTAGTTGGTTATTATTCTTAACACATGCAATTCGATATATCGTGGATGAATTGTTAGAATTTCTGTTGGTGATTGAATGCTGTAGCTAACAATTTGGATAAAAACCTTAAAGGGCTTCTGCTTTCTGTTTAGGATTGGGGATGTCATTGATGAGGATGTTATACATGCAAGGGCTCCTTTTATTGCCTGCACTCAACAATGTTTTGCTATTAAGGCCGGAATTGATGGACTTCTTGATGTTGCAAGGCGATCTTTTTGCGATACTAGCGAAGGTTTAATTCATGATTTCTATTTATTTGAATAGTTAATCTTCTAATTATATGGTCACAACAGCTGTGCATAATCTCGCAAATAAGTACCGCGACGAGTTTAAGCTACCAAATCTGAAGATTCCTTATAACAATAGACAAGGATTTTACTTTAGTATTCCACAAAAAGATGTCAGCGGAAAGCTTCCTGACAGGTTTATTCAGGTCAATGTCAGTTTATATTGTTTGAAATGTTGTCTTCATTTTTGGCATTGCCCTTAGTAAAAGTTCTTAAACATCAATATTAGGTTATCAAACATGGAAAAAGCATACACTGCTCTAGTTTTGAACTTGCATCTGTAAGTACAATTTCTCTTGTTTTCTTCTATATTTGTAAGATTGTGCATTTCATGGACTGCTTTGTTATTGCTTATCATAATGAAGGGCTTGGATTAAATTTATTAAGTTACCAAGAACCTAATTGCAATTTTCAACATTAATCTTAAAGTGACAATTTAAGGTTGTGAGAAGGGAGATGAACAAGACCGTTCTCCTTCCTTCTTCCTCTCAATCTCCCTAGTTACCTTGTAGCAATTGATATTTTCTCTGTTGTAATTTGGTAGCACAACTATATTCATCACCAACACTGTTGGTGTTGCTTTTTTAGTTTTAGTTGTTTCTGCTGCAGTGTCGGTGTCACCATTGCCCCCTTAGAAATCAAACAATATCTCTGATACGGCAATGGAACTCTGCTGTTCCCAAGATTTTTGAACTCCCCTGCTCGAATAGATTAACACTGCTTGGATGATCAGCAGAAGGGCATTCTTTCATTGCCTGGATGTGTCATAAGGATTTGATTCTTCATCCGCCATTGAATTACTGCATCAAATGCTTGTTTGGCCTTGGCTATTTCAGATGGACAAGCAAAAAGAATTCAGACTATCATGCGAGCTAATGTTCAACTTTGAGCTTTTGTTACATCCATCATCTCAATCTGACGCAATTCCAATGCTTGATTGACTTGATATTGTTAGCAATATGGATAGATTTTCTCACATCATGAAATAGTGGGGACAATTCCTACAGGTCCTAACATGACAAACATAAGGAAGAGGTAAAAGGAGCTGGCCATTTGAGATCCAGTAATTTGGTTGAAGTGAACAAGCGAGTTTTTAATACCTTTGGTGGAAAACTATTATTATTTGTGCTTTGTAAAAATGGAAAATTCCTCCTTTCCTACAGCAACTTCTTATATGACTTAAGTTATTCAATCTTTTCTTTGTTTGTCTCAGTCTCATTTTGCACAATCAGACATTTTATATAGTGCATTCACTTGTAGGAATTCTTCAACGTCTTCTTGGATCATAGACTCATGTGCATCTATCTAATCATATGACAAGTTCACCAAATCTTGTCTCATATTTTCCCTGTTCAGATAAAGATAAAGTTCATATTCTTGATGGTTCTTTTACATCTATCTCTAGTAAAGGTGATATTAGTCCAACTTTACCTTTGAAACCTTCTTCTGTCTTGTATGTTTCTAGCTTTCCAAATAACATTTTGTCCATTAGATCTATTACTAAAACACTTAATTGTAAAGTAACCCTTTTTTCCTCTTGTTGCATTTTTCAGAAGTTACATGCAAATTCATCTTTAAAGCTTTCTTCTGTCTTGAAGTTCCTAGCTTTCCAAATAATCTTCAGTCCATTAGCTCTATTACTAAAACACTTAATTGTAATTTTAAAGTAACTTTTTTCCCTCTCATACAAAGGAGACAATTGGATATGGTAGAATGTACAATGGTCTTTATCACAGTGTAAAATCTCAAGCTATGTTGGCCGACACAGTCGAGATTTTTCATTCACTCCAGTACTGAGACACATAACAACGTCATTACTAACACGAACAGAGGAGTTGTTTCACTCCTCTTTTTTTCTCCTCTTCCTCAAAGTTGTTTTGCTCATGAGTATCGAGTCGCTCACTCAATGGTCATGACCACGACTTCGTCAAGCAAAAGGCCTACAAGCAGGGTCGCGCCATCAAGGCTGTCTTTGTTGTTATAACTGCTGCCGAGGTTGAAGATGCTATTAATCACCATTGATTCCTCACGTTGTTGCAAAAGGTAGTGAGGTTACGTTAGGACAAGCCAAGGGAGCGAGAAGTTTGGGAAAAGAAGAGGAACTTGCCCATTGTTGCCCACTGATAGCAATGCAATCTAGTCCAATAGCAACGCGACAAGTTGTGAGAGATGCAAGGGAGGGAGAGAGTGTGAATTCAAGAGTAGGAGAGAGAGGCTGACTGAGGAGTGTGAACCACAAGTGTACGGTCGTCGTCAAGTAATAAAATTATTGTTCTATGGGACTGTGTGTTAACTACCATTTTATGTGCGAAGCAGGCTATCTAGATGAAATTGAATTGAGAGAATTGTTGTGGAAGCAAACTAAGAAGACTTTATGAAAAGCAATGAGAAAATCAATTCTTTGAGACAATCTTAAGACTTCGATTTCATCATGATGACTGTTGACAATTTAGTTGTGATTCCCTCTTACCTCAATGTTAGATATGCTTGAAGGTGGTTTATCCTAAGGTAATCGATATGTCTGTAAGATAAAGAAAAACAAGAAATCTACCAATGTATCTATCCTAACGCGACCTCTACTTTTGTGGTAGTCGATTATGGATAGATCTTTTACGCTCTGTGACAACCAATGTTTACCTTGAGAGAGTTTGAACCACTTTCGTGATCCAACCCTCAAATTCAATTCTATAGTTCCGAGATTAGAGTTCACTTGTTGGTCCATCCCCTAATCTTAACACATGCAACGTATACTAATATGCTAGATCCTAGGTAAAGGTTTACCTCTTGAACTATTCCAAAGAAATCCATCCTTTAATCTTTGATCATGCAAACATACGTGAATACATGAAGCAAGTTAAAACCGAATCCAAAATCAAACATGTCATTTCACATATATCAATTGTCGATTTAACATCGGATTACTCCCTAATCCTAGAATTAAGAAGACTACTCCATCGCGTGGAGATACGAGCCAAAGACATCAAGGAAAACAATCTACAATCGAAAACGAGAGTAAAGTGTAGAAAGAACTCGGTTGTAGATGTCGTCGACATTTCTGGAAGATCTCCATGTGCTCTTCGACGGTCGGAATCTCTTGGCTCCTTGGATGTCTTGGAGAATGATTCTCTTTTGGGGTCTTCTATCACGAGAACTCCGCATGTCTATAGCCGATGTCCCTTGGTTCTATTTATAGATACCAAAACATAACAAACTTTCTCAAAAATAGGGGTGGGTGTCATCATAAAACCCTAATGAACCATGGCCGGGTGGCTACCATGGGCTGATCGTGGTTCGTGTTGGAAAATTTTCGTTAAGGCAATAGAATGTACCACGGCTTGGCTGTGGTTCTTGCTGTTTCTTCTGGGTGATGCTCTAAAGGCAATTTTGACTTCTGGATGACCCATGACTATGGTGGTTACCACGGTTTGGCCGTGGATCATACTGCAATACTGCTCCTTTAGCTTTTCATCTCCAAAACACGCTCAAACGTCAAGATCTTCACGTTCTATCAATAAAATACACAAAGAGCAATCATCTGAACTAAAAAGATGAAAAGAGTTGAGAGTTTATGCAAAATATGCTCATGAAATGCCGTAGATGTATGTTAAATGAGACAGAAAAATATATGCATAATTTACACACATCACTGACCTATTGAAAAAGAGGAAGAAGTGACACTCATTTGCAGCTCAATCTAGTGCTCTGATGTCACAATCGGATTAATAACAATGATACTGATTGAGATCTGCATGAGAGGGAGTATCACAAGAGAGATTCGGTAAGAGAGAGGAACTTCGAGATAGGAGAGTATAGTGGGGAGAGAAAGAAAAGAAATAAATAAGAATCTTATCCCAAAACTCCTAATTAATTCAGAAAAACACTATTAAATCTAGTCTGAACTAAAATAAGCCCATATCCGATTAAATCAATTCTGAATTGGACCCAATTTAAACTCACTTCACCAAACTGCAAACCCTACCCAATGACTCTACTAAACCCAAATTACACTCTGATTAAGTTCCCTAAAACCTAATAATTGATTTGGTTCACCTTAAATAACCAATAAAATTTGAAATTAAATAGCACTAAAAACTTTAATTGAAAGCCAAGCTCACTATATTTGGACTTTCATGTACATTTAAGTAATAATTTTTTGTACTGAAGGAAAAATTTAGTGTTGTTAATAGTTCAACATGATTTTATATTTTGGAAGAAATAAGATATAAATGCAGTTGCATATTTTTTTTCTGCACTTTTGGTGGTTTATCTAACTCATATTGGAATCAAATTTTTTCTTATATCTTTATTGGTGTCCCTGACCATAAGTTATGCTAAATAAAATGAAACATGTGTTATGTTTGTAACATAGTGATTAGGCCAGCTCTTTTATGCTCTAGATTGGAATTGGTGTTCTCACATCTGCTTCTTCATTTTCTTCTCTGTGACAATGCCCTGCAATTATAAATGTTCTTACAAACAAATATTCTTATGCAAAGAGAAGAAATCAAAATAAGTAGCAATAATTCCATTATCTGTTTGTATTACAACAATGAAGCGTGAAGATTGAGAAAAATGATGCAAAAAGTTAAATAGATATTGATCTTTTGTATCTTGTCAAATGGCAACAACAGCTAGATGACTAGACAACAACATTCAGTAATGCAATTGACAATATATTTTTTGTTTTTTTTCTTTTTTGGATGAAAAAATCACAACAAAGGATTTTGATTTTAATTTGACAATTGTCAGTTTGCAAAAATGTGTTATTGCTAATGTAAACATTAATTTAGATGAATCTCGTTCGCCACGCATTTTCCTCACGTGTGTTTCTGTTGCCGTTTTTCCTCGTCGCGCGTTTTCCTCGTCGCGACGCAGCAATCACAAGCGGCTTCCTTCTCTCTCTATTCGCCACGCGTTTTCCTCGCGTGCGTTTCTGTTTGCCGTCTTTCCTCCATCGTGCATTTTCCTCGTTGCGACGCAGCAATCGCAGCAGCTTCCTCGTCGCGCGTCTTCCTCGACGCGACGAGCAGCACGCCTCCGCTGCCTTCCTCGTCGCGTGTTTTTCTCATCGCGACAGCAGCAATCACAGCGGCTTCCTCGTCGCGACGAGCAACACATCTTCCTCGCGACACCACTCTTTCCGTGGTCGTGCGCTCCTGTTTCTTCCTCGCGACGCCACTCTTCCCGTGGTCGCGTGCTCCTGTTTCTTCCTCGCAACGCCACTCTTCCCGTGGTCGCGCGCTTCTGAGCAGCATGTTCATCCGTCGACTAGGGTCTCGACGCAAGGATCGCGCCGTCTTCTTGTGCTCGTCTGCGTCTCCTCTCTTCTCAACAGAAGCAACAACATCAACCGCTTCTTCTTATCCGCTGCCCTCTTTCAGTAACGGCAGCAAGCTAGCAAGTTCTAGCTCTCCGAATATCAAGCTCATGCCAAATCAGGGGGAGTTCTTCAGATCCTGAACGATATAGGCGATTAGTAGGGGAGACTAAGCTACCTTACTGTTACTCGTCCGGATATCTCATTTACAGTAAGTGTAGTAAGTCAACTCTCCATACAAGGAACATTGGGATGCTGTAACAAGCATTATCCGATATATCAGAGGTGCTCCAAGAAAGGGTCTTTTGTATGAAGATAAAGGACATTCTCGAATTAACTACATATGTAACAAGCTGGATACATATGATTTATATCCTCCAGCTTGAGGGGGAGTGTTAGAATATTTAAGAATATTTAGGAATATATTCTATTAGGGATAAATATTCTGTTAAGTATAAATATTCTGTTTTTCTTTTTTAGGAAAGAGAACTATTTTGATACCAATTAGACTAAGGTCACTTAGCACCGAGCAAATATAACTATTTCTAGGCCATGTTTTGATGATTTTGAGTATCATGCTTACCATTGCTTTTGTTTGATAAGACTAGATTGATGTACTTGAGAATTTATACTACTTGAATCATTTATCTGAATCTAGACGCTAGGTTTTTACTTGAGGACAAGCAAAGGTTTAAGTCTAGGGGTGTGATGTGCGTAGGATATATAAACATTTCTTATACTTTATTCGCACATCTTTATGCTTTTTATGCTGTATCTTATGTATGTTACACCCTTTACCTGTGCATATAGCACGGGCGTCCCTGATGGGCTCCCCGCAAGTATACGGGTTGTCGTCAAGTAATAAAAATATCAATCCACAGGGACCGTGGAATTACTTACTAGATTTAGCACAAGAAGGTGGAGAGAAAACTGAGCATGAGTTGTGTTGGGGGAGAAGGGAGTATTCTAGAGTACTTTATCCTAGAACCGAAGTAAGGAGACGACTGTGACAATGGTTTGGGAAGCGATCCTAGGACTTCGGACTCCTCAGTGCATTGATTGATTGACTTGGATCCTCTACCTTTCCTCAATAATTGTTCAATTGTAGGGATGCTAACCAATATATCCAATTCAACCTCGTTAGGTATCCTCGAAATAAAGCATTGGTGTTCTTACGCCATCATTGTTGGTTTGAGATGGTTCTAGAAGCCCGGTTTAAGGCTTTCCTGTGTCACTCAGGCGCCCCGGAGTGCTAAAAGAACCCTATCCCCTGTCACAGGATATCTTTTTACGGACCTCTCCCCAACAATGGATGACCGCTAACTATCCCTCATAGAAACTAACTATAAATCAAGAAACCCCTCGGAAACTCGCCCGGTTCAAGGCTTTCTTCCTGTCACGAAGCGCCCCGGTGTACGGCCTAATGATTCCTCAATTCATAATTAATCCCTACCCTCATGGATTCATACATAAGCATATCATCAATCACAGCACAAGCACAAATCCACAAAGCAATTAACAATTAAATCATTGAAATCGGTAGATTAACAAATCCAGAGTACAATCATCCAATACATCTGATTCATCCTACATCCTAGAATCTAGGGAACTACTCCATATCGTGGAGGTTACAATGCAAAGGAAAGAAAGGGTACATCTTACTCCGAAGATATTACAATAAAGTGCAGGAAATAAGACTTATCTTCTTCCTTGGACTGCAAACTCTGCGTAGATGGGATGTGGATGGAATGGAGCAGTCGGATCGGTGGATGGATCGTCGAATCTTGCTCCGAAACAGGCGTCGGTGGCTCTAGAACAGCTCCGGTGGCTCTCCAAGGTCTTCCCCCCTTTTTAGGTCACTAAGAGGACCTATTTATATGAAGTCCCCGAGTGAGCACGCCCCCGCTCACACGGCCGTGCCTGGGAGGCACGGTCCCAGTGTGGGCGTAGTTCATCGGATGAGACACGGCCGTGCCTTTGGGGCACGGCCTAGAGTAGTTATCCTTCTGTTTTGAGGCACGACCGTGCCTCTGGGGCACGGTCCAGAAGAGCTGGGTCTCTGTTTGAAGGCACGACCGTGCCTGTGGGGCACGGCCTAAGCCTGTCTCTTCTCATTTTGCTAGACACGGCCGTGTTTGTGAGGCACGACCAGCTGCAGGGGACTCTCTGTTTTGACACACGGCCGTGCCTGGTGGGCACGGCCAACAGCAGTTGCTTCTCTCTGATTGGAAACACGGTCGTGCCTATGAGGCACGGCCACGTCTCGGCTGGCTTCTGTTTTAAAGCACGGCCGTGTCTGGTAGACACGGCCTCTTCTGCTGCTGATGGGGGATGTTGGCACGGCCGTGCCAGTGAGGCACGGCCCAGGCTTGTTGGTCTTCTGTTTGTGCACACGCCCGTGCCCTGTGAAGCACGGCCAGGTAGCTGAATAGACACGGTCGTGCCTATGAGGCACGGCCCTGTCTTGCCTTGTCTTCAATGGTAACTCCGATTTGCCCGCTTTCGCTCCATTTTCCACCCTGAAACAAGTAAAAACAAGAGCAGATCTCCGAACTAGGAAATGCAAGATATATGCCTAAATGCACGGATAAGGGATGCAATGCACACAAGATATAACAATAAACTCAAAAAAATGTGCAAATAAAGTATAAATACGAATATGAATCCTATGCACATCACACCCCCAGACTTAAACCTTTGCTTGTCCTCAAGCAAAAACTTAGTGTAATACCCGCAATTTTCCTTAAATAATTCTTGGATAATAAGATAATGAATGATTGCTCCAAAGGAATTTAATTTCTATATGTGTCCTGATGATTTAATGGGTTAATTTCATGTGGGCTTGCAAAAAGGTAAAATAAAAGAAAATTAATGGAGGAGCCGGGGATTGATCCCTGGACCTCATGGATGGCAAGCCTAGTAGAAGCATGAGTTAACCAAATGTGCTAGCAAGTTTATCTTGTTAGAGACACATAGAGAAATAAATTTAAATGAGAAGATAAAGGAAGAGAGGTTATAAAAGGCAGTTTACGATCACTTTTCTCTATTAGGTTCTAACCACTCAATCAAGATTTTCTTGCCTATAGGGTAGTGGCCGAAACTTTAAGAAAGGAAGTAGATTCGAAATTCAAATGAATAAATAAGGATAAGGAATGACGCTCCCTAAATGGCAAGTTTAAAACGATTGCTCGGCTAATTTCCTTTCCCCTTAGATCTTATTTTTCCTTCCTTATGGGCTTTGGCCGAAGCTTATGGAGGGAACAATGAGGTGGAAAACTTCCATGTATTCCCTGTTACTGGAGCGTTGTCCACCCAACGTCCAGGAAGAAGACAGGAGCCTGGCCAAATTTCAGGGCATTTCGTGGGGGCCTATAAATAGACCCCCTTAAGAGCCCTAGAAAGGGGGGAGACCTTGGAGAGCCACCGGAGCACGCTAGAGCCACCGACGCCTCATTTCGGAGCTAGATTCGATGATCCGTTCATCCGTCCAGACACTCCATCGCATCCACATCCCACCTTCGCAGAGATTGCAGTCCGGAGAAGAAGAAGCTCATCGATAAGTCCTATTTCTTATTTTTCTCTTAGATTCTTGGAATAGGATGATTTATTTCTCTTCTTCTCTGTATTGTAACCTTCCTGATATGGAGTAGTCCTCCTGATTATAGGATGTAGGAAGAATCAGGATTATTGGATGATTGTGTTAGCAAATCGGGCCGCAAAAACTGCCTTTTTGCGTTGCGAAAAACCCCGATTCACTAGCCACCGGATCCGTGCGAAATATAAAATTTGTTTTCTACTTAGATCTACTCTAGATCTACATTTTTAGAGTCTTTACCATGTTGGCGATCTGGATCTCCGTTCTGCGATCCGGATTCTATCCGCTCCGAAGAGCATAGAACCCCACAGAACAAAAATTTATCCCGCCTAGGATCAATTGACAAAGTCTACAAAAAGACTAGATCAATTGATCCTTCAGGATCGCCGATTCCTAAATTATTATCTACGGTATATAAACTAAATTAATTCTAGTAAATTAAAACTGCGGAATATATAAATTTACCAGAACCTGTAGTCGACCTCGCTGCCTTCCGCTGTATTCCTTTCTTCTTCCTGGACGTTGGGTGGACAACGATCCTCCAGGAGCAAGAACTGCAACCTCCGGATGACTTTCTCTTGGATCGACTTTCTCCTTCTCGCAGTATCTTCGCCTTGTCTCGTCTCCTTTGCTCAGATCCGGCCACCCCCTTGGGAAGAAGGTTCGGCCACCTTAGGAGAAGATAGGGGAAGGTGGCGGTGGAAGAAGAAAACAAATAAAGAGGAGAAGGAAGAAGAAGAAGGGGCGGCGGCTAGGGGTTTAGGGAGGAGAAGGGTTCGGCCACCTCTCCTCTCTTCTCTTGAATGCTCAATGCCGCCCACCCCCTTAGCCTCTTTTATAGCCTCATGCCCAAGACCAAGCACCCTTTTCTTGCCCATTAAGAAATAATTTTAATTTGAATTAATTCCATGAATTATTTCCAAATTATAAAAACTTCTTAAATCTAGGCTCTTAGATTAGCTTGCTTGGTTTTTAGCCGTTAGATCTTTTTGGAAATAACAAAAATAATTATTTCCATGAGTTACAATCCCTATTGGTAACTCCCATGAGGTGGCACTTATTGGTGATGTGGAGCATCATCATAGGCCATCACATATGTCACATAATCTTGGTCAAGTCAAACATTGACCATGAGGTGCAAGTCAAACATTGACCATGAGGTGGCATAAGTCAAGTCAAACTTGGGGTTGTCCAACACCATCTTGGTTGTGACTGATGACATGGCAAAAAGTCAAGTCAACATTTATGATGACATGTCACTTCCTCAGTCACAAAGTCAAGTCAAACTTGACTCCACAAATCAATGACATGACATCAATTTGTCAAACTTGACTTTCTCCTTCTCAAGTCAAGTCAAAACTTGACTTCTAATCTCCCAAGGTTGATCAAATCAACTCAACTAGTCTAGTTTGGATTACACTTAACCCAATTTGATTCATCACATGAATCTAATCCTCTTGGTTCATCATATGAACCTAATCTCCACCTAATTGTCCTTTGTGTGTGACCCTATAGGTTCTTGTAACGTTGGCAATGCTTCTAAACCGATTTAGAAACATAAGTAGTGAGCGGTATCTAGCAACACATCACTACTACCCAAGTTACAAGAATGTTGAGATCCAACATCACCATTGTGACTACTAATTGTGACTCTTCACAATATGTGACAATGTCCTTCTATCCTTGATATCATGATTGATCAAACCGAGGCATAGACCGTGTCATCCTCTAATCAATCTATGTCTTGAACTCCAAGTAGACTCACTACAATCAAACGAGCTCAACATCACATGTTGACTCATTTGGGCATGGCCATGCACTTTAGTGATCTCACTCTATCAAGAACTATGATATCACTCCCGTTATATGGGAGGGATAGATCTCATCTACATCACTCACATCCCTCCGCATAATTTGTTACATACCCAGTAATCGCCTTTATAGTCCACCCAGTTACGGGTGACGTTTGACGAAGCCAAAGTAAGTAACTCCTTATGTAGGGAACCATGGTGACTTCAGGTCCAAGGACTAATAGTCATACTAATAGCCACATGAGAAAGTATATGACACTCATATAACGATCCATGATACTTTCTCATGGCGGGTCATTCAGTATACATTCTCCAATGCATACCCATGTGTCAACTTGATATCTCATATCCATGACTTGTGAGATCAAGTCATCATGTTGACCTACATGCTAGTCTCATCGTATTAACATTGTCCTTGAATGTTAATACTTGACTAGGAATCATTTAGAGTAGTGTTCTCTATATCATCTCACTATCGATTCAACCAATCGATTGATATAGATACGAACCAGCTACTCAAGGACATTACTATACTTAGTTATTTGGCACCAATACAAGTAAGTATAATAACCATAATAAAATGCCTTTATAAATAGAAATATGATACAATGAGTCCATACAACAATCATCATATGATTGGCTCTAGGGCTCTCACTAACAATCTCCCACTAGCACTAGTGCCAATCAGTATAGGCTCTAAGCCCTAATGACCTAGTGTGACCATCATGCTTTCTCTGTGCCAAAGCCTTGGTCAAGGGATCTGCGATGTTAGCCTCTGTAGGTACTCTGCAAATCTTCACATCTCCTCTATCGATGATCTCTCGAATGAGATGGAAGCGCCGTAGTATGTGTTTGGTCCGCTGGTGTGAGCGAGGTTCCTTAGCCTGTGCAATCGCTCCATTGTTGTCACAATAGAGCTCTACAGGCTCTGCAATGCTAGGAACCACCCCAAGCTCAGTAATGAACTTGCGGATCCAAACAACCTCCTTTGCTGCCTCAGATGCAGCAATGTACTCGGCCTCTGTTGTAGAATCAGCTACTGTGTCCTGCTTCGAACTCTTCCAGCTCACAGCACCACCATTTAAGCAAAACACGAACCCTGACTGCGATCTGTAGTCATCCTGGTCGGTTTGGAAGCTGGCATCACTTAACCCTGTAATACCCACAATTTTCCTTCAATAATTCTTGGGTAATGATGAATGATTGATTTAAAGAAATTTAGTAAAATTTCTAAATGAGCCTTAATGATTAAATGGGCTAATTCCATGTGGGCTTTGCAAAAAAAAATAAAAAGAGGAAAATAATGGAGGAACCAAGGATTGATCCTTGGACCTCATGGAATGGCAAGCCTAGTAGAAGCATGGGATAACCAAATGGGCTAGCAAGTTTATCTTGTTAGAGACATAAGGGGAAACAAATTTGAGTGGGGAGAAAAAGGAAAAGAGGTTACAAGTGGCAATTTCCAACTCCTTTTCTTCATTATGTTTCTCACCCAATTCAAGTTTTCTTTCTTTATTTGAGTGTTGCCGAAATCTTCATGAGGAGGATTTTGAATTTCAAAAATTATGGATTAAGGAGATAACTTCATCATGAAATGGAAGGTTATAGAGAATAAGGAAAGGGATTAAATGGGTTTAAAGAGGTATTACTCCATACCATGTTGAGAGAAGAGTAAATGGCAACCTCCACCCCATCAATTCCTTATGAGTTTTCCTATTGCCGAAATCTTCATCTCTTCCTCATTCTTCCCTCACCGAAAGTTCCCTCTCTTCCCCTCTCTTCTCCTTGTGGCCGAAAATCTCAAGGGAGGAGGCTTCATCAACCAAGCAAAGGGAGAAAGGGAAAGGCTCTAGGAAGGCTAGGAGAGTCTAGGAGAAGCAAGGAAAGGGTTGAGGCTTTACAAAGGCTTCATTATCTTCTTCTCCTTTAGGGTAAAACCTCTCTAAAGGCTACGTAAGTTCCCTCACCCTTGATAAGCCCTAAACTAGGTGTCACGATAGGGCTTCAAATTAATAAAATGTCGAAAACCCACAATTAATTCAAGCAAATGAAGTATAGGGGCCTCGAGTCGTATTTTTCCAAGGACTAGTAGAAAATTATGTAAATTGAGCTTATCGTGTCGTGTTTTTGGGGTTTTCTATAAAAATGGGGGTTTTAGTATTTTTGGAATATAATGAAAATGAAAATGAAATAATCTAATGAAATGCAATTGAAATCAAGTTGAAATAACTCCTAATCTAGCAACGCAATAGAATTCAAAAGCTAAACTAAAACTAGAAATTGAATTTAATGAAACTAATCTAGCTTGCAAAAATCAAAGCTATGATGCAATTTAATTATCCACTTCCACTTAGCTAGCAATGAAATCCCTACTCAAACAAAACTACCCTAGCAAAACCAATACGTTGAAAACAAAATGGCACAGAACAGTGAATTGGCACAAAACATTTATCTTGGATTTTACTTTTGAAACAAAGCTAAAACAATTCTAAAACAACTAGCTAATCGAATTCACTGAACTAACATTAACACCAATCAGCTGTAAAACCCTAACCTACTGATATTCTGGGAAAAGCTTGGCACGGAGCAGCTGAAGGTGGCACAAAGCAGCAGGTTATCAGAAACAGACTTCAAGCAATGCAAGGCATTTAAGCTAAGAAAACTCAATTACACAAACTAATTAATCAATCAAACCATTTGAATTCAATCAATAGCTAACCATGAACCAATCAACAAAGTCGTTAAGAATTCTACTTTAACTGAAACATTCAGAAATAAGAAGAACAAAAGCTGTCCGAAACTACAAAATCAGGAACAGAAACAAAGAGCAGTAAATGCATCCATCCCTTTCTTCTCCATCGAATTTCCGTAGCTTGGTGTCAAACAAGATATTGAGTCCCTTGGAAGCTTGAAGATGGTCGTCGGGTGGGTTTGCTAGCTTCCCGAACCGTAAACAACCGAGGAAACCCTCACCCGGCGTGAACAGAGGACGGTGCTGGCACGTTTGAAATGGCAAAAACCGGAATCCACTGCTTCTTCTAGCTCCGACGGTGCTTCTGTCAACGCAAGGGTGCCACGCGATCAAAGGAGAACCCCTCCAATGTCTTGCGGCTCCGGATTGCACAACAGATGCTTGGAAACCAAAAAAAACAGGGGTGGCGGCGACCGGAAGAACCCCCTCCGTCGCCTCCGCCGTCTGGTCGCCGGAAAATACCCAATCGGCCGGCTTTAGCTTCTTCAGAGACCAAGGAGTACAAGGGAGTTGATTTGGGAGGAAGGGGCTGGCCGTGCGCGTACGTCGGTGAACAGGGGTGGCGTCGCGCGGCGGGACGAAGCACAGGAGCCACCTGTTAATCGATTAAACTTGGTTTATATAGTTGAGGGTTGATTATTCACTGCATCCTGGCCGTCCGTTTTGAATTTGATGATCTGGACTTGATCTAGGCTTTTAGGGTTTGCGAAAAATTCTGAATTTTGATCGGGCTCGATCTAGGTCATGTCCTCCATGTTGGCTTGGTCAATTTGGGCCGATTAGCTTGATTTGATTGCGATTGAACTCGAACTTGACCCGATTTAGCCCTAAAATCAAATAAAACCAAATTAATACAAAAATTCACCATTAAATCATAAAAATTATATAAAACCTTCAATTATACCACATAGGACAAATACGAATGAAATTAATTCATTTAATAATTTATTTTCATGTAAAAGCCCAAAAATAAATCGATTAAAAATTAATAAAAACCTTAACTCATCACCTTCGTTCAGTAGTGACTCTTGTCGGGAAGAAGGAGTATCAATGTTGTTTTCTAGCTGCTGCTCGCGACCTCCTTTTATAGCCCTCCTGAGTCGACTCAGATGCCCATCTGGGTCGACTCCAGCCTGCGTGGCAGATCAACTTTTATCCCGCTCGTCGATTTCCTCTCTGAGTCGACTCATCTTGACTCCTGGGTCGACTCCAGCCTGTGTGGCGTCAGCGGCGATAAGAACATGACTCTGCGTCAGCCTGAGTCGACTCAAAACCCGATCTGAGTCGACTCCAGTGCCGAGTCCGATAAGTCTTGACTCTACGTCAGCCTGGGTCGACTCAAAACCCGATCTGAGTCGACTCCAGTGCCGAGTCGACTCAAAACCCGATCTGAGTCGACTCCAGTGCCGAGTCGACTCAAAACCCGATCTGAGTCGACTCAACCCAGGTTTGACCAGAGTTGACTTTGAGCTTGACTTTAGGTTGACTTTGCTTGCTTCACCTCTGCTTTTCCCTCTTGCTTCCAGCTCCTGGTTCCTGCAAGACATGTTAGTGCAGGAAGCACTAGCAGGTCAAACCTATGTTTTGATTATGGAACTAGGATCAAGTTAAGTATGTGGTTTGACTAACCAGGTTGAAGTGAGTTTTCAGAGAACAGGTTAAAGTCCTAGTGTGGCTAGGCAAGAAGACTTGGCAGAGTCAACGTGCACCAGGCAAGATCTGGACTTGGGTCAGGAGGACCAAGTTGCAGAAGGCTGGACTTGGGTCAGGAGGACAAGTTGCAGCAGAAGGCTGGACTGATCAGGAGGATCAGTTGCAGTTAAAGTCCTGGGGGGCAACGACAGAGCCGAGCACAAGTCCAACAAGTCAGGAGGACTTGGTTGGCATCAGGTAAATTCTCCCGAGTGGAGTGGGTGAAGACGCGTTCCTACGAGGAACTGTAGGCGCCGGTCTAACCCAGGATCTCACCGGAGATCCGAAGTTAAGACTCGGAGTTGGTTCAGCGAACCGACTCAATATCTTTTATATATGTTAAGCTAACTTTTGTGCAGGAAGAAAAGCCGACCAAAACAGGCCGAAAATCTGATTTTCGGACCTGGAGTCGACCCAGATGGGTTCTGGAGTCGACTCCAGCCGAATCAGCCGGAAGTCAAGGTTTGCGCGTCGACTTGTCTGCCAAATCGGCCTGGAGTCGACCCAAAGTGCAATTTGAGTCGACCCAGAGTCAAAGTTAATCGTCTCCGCCGCCAACGAAGCTAGAGTTGACCCAGAATGCAAGCTGAGTCGACCCAGGCGAGATAGACGTTAAAAGAGATGAAGTTTGATCTGCCACCTCAGCTGGAGTCGACCCAGATGGCGATCTGAGTCGACTCAGGTCGACTATATAAGGCAGTCGCGAGCAGGAGCCGAGACTCAATTCATTCTCGCTCTCATTCGCCTTCCCCGCGACCTCTGAGCTTCCAGTCTTCGACGTCGGTGCTGCACCTGCTTCAAGCTACTTCAACGAACACCGAGACGCCGAAGTCGCAACTCCGGGGAATCGAAAAATCGGTAACAAAAAGTGTACTTAAATTCCAGCAATCATTTTGTAATCGATTATTGTACCGATTTTTTCGATATACTTGCTGCCGTAAGGGGCAAGTATCCTAGTGGATTGCCCAAACGCTCCGCAAGTATACGGAATGTCGTCAAGTAATAAAAAGATCGAATCCACAGGGACCGTGGAATTACTTACTAGATTTAGCACAAAAAGGTGGAGAGAAAACTGAGCATGAGTTGTGTGGGGGAGATGGGAGTGTTCTAAAGTACTTTATCCTAGAGTTCAGAGAAAGGAATCGACTGTGACACTGGGTTGTGAAGCGATCCTAGGACTTCGGACTCCTCAGAGTATGGATTGATTGACTTGGATCCTCTACCTTTCCTCAATAATTGTTCAATTGTAGGGATGTTAACCAATTTATCCAATTCGACCTCGTCAGGTATCCTCGGAATAAAGCATTGGTGTTCTTACGTCACTCGTTGTCGGTTTGAGATGGTTCTAGAAGCCCGGTTCAAGGCATTCCCGTGTCACTCAGGCGCCCCGGAGTACTAAAAGAACCCTATCCCCTGTCACAGGATATCTTTTTACGGACCTCTCCCCAACAACGGATGACCGCTAACTATCCCTCATAAGAATTAACTATGAATTAAGAAACCCCTCGGAAACTCGCCCGGTTCAAGGCATTCTTCCTGTCACGAAGCGCCCCGGTGTACGGCCTAATGATTCCTCAATCCACAATCAATCCCTACCCTCATGGATTCATACACACACAATTTATCATTCAACACATAAGCATAAATCCACAAAGCAATAGACAATTATATCATTGAAAATGGTAGATTAATCAAATCCAAAATACAATCATCCAGTACATCTGATTTATCCTACATCCTAGAATCTAGGGAACTACTCCATAGCGTGGAGATTACAAGCCAAAGGAAGGAAGGAATACATCTTAATCCAGAGATACAACAATGAAGTGCAGGAAATAAGACTTATCTTCTTCCTCGGACTGCAAACTCTGCGTAGATGGGATGAGGATGGACTGGAGCAGTCGGATCGGTGGATGGATCGTCGAATCTCGCTCCGAAACAGGCGTCGGTGGCTCTAGAACAGCTCCGGTGGCTCTCCAAGGTCTCCCCCCTTTCTTAGGTCACTAAGAGGACCTATTTATATGCAGGTCACGAGTCAGCACGCCCCCGCTCACACGGCCGTGCCTGGGAGGCACGGCCCAGTGTGGGCACTGTCGGTTGAAGAGGCACGGCCGTGCCTTGGGGGCACGGCCTTAGGCAGTCAAGCTTCTGTTTTGGGGCACGGCCGTGCCTCTGGGGCACGGTCCAGACTTGGCTTGGCTCTGTTTGAAGGCACGGCCGTGCCTGTGAGGCACGGCCACAGCCTGACTCTTCTCCTTTTTCTGGACACGGCCGTGTCTGTGAGGCACGGCCAGCTGCTGAGACCTTTCTGTTTTGACACACGGCCGTGCCTGGTGGGCACGGCCAACAGCAGATGCTTCCTTCAGGTTGGAAACACGGCCGTGCCTGTGAGGCACGGCCAAGTCTCGTCTGGCTTCTGTTTCAAAGCACGGCCGTGTCTGGTAGACACGGCCCCCTTCTGCTGCTGAGGGAGGATGTTGGCACGGCCGTGCCAGTGAGGCACGGCCCAGGCTTGTTGGTCTTCTGTTTGGGCACACGCCCGTGCCCTTTGAAACACGGCCAGGAGGCTGAATAGACACGGCCGTGCCTATGAGGCACGGCCCTGTCTTGCCTTGTCTTCAATTGTTACTCCGTTTTGCCCGCTTTTGCTCCAAATTCCATCCTGAAACAAGTAAAAACACGAGCAGATCTCCGAACTAGGAAATGCAAGATATGTGCCTAAATGCATAAATAAGGGATGCAATGTACACAAGATTTTAGCAATAAACTCAGAAAGATGTGCAAATAAAGCGTAAATACATATATAAACCCTACGCACATCAGGTGATCTAAGGACGATTCTCTATTGTGTTGCAAGGGTGCAAACGTAGTCCCACATCTAAAGTACATGGAAAAGATCATGGGGTTAAAAGGATGAAAAATATCTCTATTGGGATAAGGCCTTTTGGGGAGAGCCCAAGAACAAATCTATGAGGGTTTAGGCCCAAAGTGGACAATATCATACCATTGTGGAGATATTTTGATTCCATCGGTACTAACAAGTGGTATCAGAGTGAGACCACTCTTCACCGGACTAACCGCCGGATAAGCCATGATCCAGATCTAACCATGTGGTTTGAATCTTAAAACAAAGGAAGTGGGTGCTCCCATGTCTGAATCAAGAAGACCAGACACCAGGTGAGAAGTCCTAGTAGGTATGGTGGACCGAGGGGTAAAATGTCTTAGTGCGATTAGGAGGGAAGTCCTAGTAGGTCGGGTGGACCGAGGGGCAAAAAGTCCTAACTGCGGCTAGGTGGGAAGTCCTAGTAGGTCGGGTGGACCGCACGGCCGTGTCTAATCAAGTTCCTGGCCGTGCTTCATAAGGCACGGGCGTGTCTACAAATAGAACATCAACAAGCCCTGGCCGTGCCTCATAGGCACGGCCGTGCCATCATCCCCCTTCAGCAGCAGACAGGGCCGTGTCTACCAGACACGGCCGTGCTTCAAAACAGAAGAGAGCCAAGGCTTGGCCGTGCCTCCCAGGCACGGCCGTGCCTCCAAACAGAAGACCAGAAGCTGCTGGCCGTGCCCCACAGGCACGGCCGTGTTTCTCATCAGAGGGGTCCCTGCTGTTGGCCGTGCCTCCCAGGCACGGCCGTGCCCTGCAAAACCGGAAGCAACAGGCTGTGGCCGTGCCTCACAGGCACGGCCGTGCCTCCAATCAGAGACACCACTGCCTCTGGCCGTGCCTAAAAGGCACGGCCGTGCCCCTAAACAGAACCTTCACAGCTTCTGGCCGTGCCTTCCAGGCACGGCCGTGTGGACGGAGGCGTGTCTGACCACGGGCTGCAGCTATAAATACCTCTTTTTGGGACCCTAGCAAAGGGGGGAGACCTTGGAGAGCCACCGGAGCTATTCTAGAGCCACCGACGCCTATTCCGGAGCGAGATTCGACGATCCATCCACTGATCCGGCTGCTCCATCCCATCTTCATCACATCTACGTGGAGATTTCAGTCCGAGGAAGAACGATAAGTCCTATTTCCTGCATTTCTTGTTTTATCTTTGGATTAGGATGAACTCTTTCCTTTCCTTGTATTGTAACCTCCACGATATGGAGTAGTTCCCTAGATTCTAGGATGTAGGATGAATCGGGTGTAATTGGATGATTGTAACTTGGATTTGTTAATCTACCATTTTCTATGATTTGATTGTCTATTGCCTTGTGGATTTGTGCTTGTGTTGTGAATGATGAAATGCTTGTGTATGAATCTATGAGGGTAGAGATTAATTGTGGTTTGAGGAATCATTAGGCCGTACACCGGGGCGCTTCGTGACAGGAAGAAAGCCTTGAACCGGGCGAGTTTCCGAGGGGTTTCTTAAATCATAATTAGTTTCTATGAGGGATAGTTAGCGGTTATTCATTGTTGGAGAGAGGTCCGTAAAACAGATATCCTGTGACAGGGGATAGGATTTTAGTAGCATTCCGGGGCGCCTGAGTGACACAGGAAAGCCTTGAACCGGGCTATCTAGAATCACCTTGATCTAACAATGATGACGTAAGAACACCAATGATTTATTCTCAGGATACCTGACGAGGTCTAATTGGATATATTGGTTAGCGTCCCTACAATTGTACAATTATTGAGGAAAGGTAGAGGATCCAAGTCAATCAATCAATACCCTGAGGAGTCCGAAATCCTAGGATCGCTTCACAACCATTGTCACAGTCGTTTCCTTTCTCCGAAACTAGGATTAAGTACTCTAGAGTGCTCCCTTCTCCCCCACAACAACTTATGCTCATTTTCTCTCCCACCTTTTTGTGCTAGTTTCTAGTAAGTAATTCCACGGTCCCTGTGGATTCGATCTTTTTATTACTTGACGACGCCCGTATACTTGCGGGCCTAGCCTATCACAATCTAATAAACTTATCTTATCTAGATTTATTTTAGAAATAAATCTTTTATAAGATTTTATTAGAAAGAATCTATCAATCTTATCTTATCTAGATTTATTTAGAAATAAATCTTTTTATAAGATTTTATTAGAAAAAATCTAATAAAATCTAATGGATAAGATTAGTTATCTTTTTAATAAATTTCTATTATATTAATTTTATTATTATCTTTAACAAAATCTTTTTAATTATATCTCGCTAATATTTAACGAGATTCCATAATTAATATTTTGTTAATTTAACAAAATTAATTCACAAAATTTTATAATAAAATTTTGTACGAGAAGAGACGAAATTTCTTAGCGGAAATTCTTATAAAAAATTTCTTTCTTATCCGAATTTTTCATGAAAAAATTCTAAATAAAATTCCAGAAATTTTCTTTTATAAATAGAATTTCCTATCCAAAATTTCTCACAGAATTCTTTTCAGAATTCTTTCAGAATTCATCCGGAGGTCTTCCAAGGTCTTTTGAGGTCTTCAAGAATTCTTCCGAAGGTCTCCAAGAGGTCTTCAAGAATTCTTCCGAAGGTCTCCATGAATTCTTCCTGAGGTGGATTTGAGGATTTCCAGAGGCTACAGTAGGGACCTCGAGGAGGAATTGGTTTTGGTCTCCCGATGGGCTTAAGCTTCCCATGTTCCTTCTGAACACACAGCTTAAGTCCATCAATAATAACTCATTCCACTAAAGAGTTATTATTGCACTACCGCACCAATCCCATATTATATTATGGGCTCCTTCTTACTATAAGTACATTAATCTCCCTGTGTTTAAGATATCGTATGTCCGTCAATTAAATGAGTTACTGACAACTCGAATTTAATTAACTTCTAATCCAAGAGTAGTACCACTCAACCTTTGTTATCATGCGGAACTAAGTCCACCTGCAGGGTTTACATGATAATCCTTTATGAGCTCCTCAAGTGGACATCATCAACCTAGATTATAGGACACAGTTTCCTTCTATAATCAACAACACACCATGTACATAATACTACTTCCCAACTCATCGGGTCTTTTGATCTATCGCTCTAAATCTCACCCTTTGATGAATCAAAAAAGTACATACTAAGCACATGTGTTTGTTATTATATTGGGATTAAGAGCATGTACATCGATAGTAACAGAGGTTTAGTTCGATTATATAGTCAGTATAAATCGAACAATCCTCAGGTGGTCCTGCTCAATACACACTAAGTGTACTAGTGTAATTCTATAGTCAAGACAGACTAAGACCAAATTACACTACAACCAGTCCAATGGTTTGTCCAATCCATCTTGGTTGTGAACACTGTTTATAATCTATAAGGAACTGATAACATGGTCTTCTGTGTGTGACTCCGCACACCATGTTTATCTACAATATAGATTAAGTGGACACTTGCATAAAAACTAAATGCAAACATTGACCAAAAGTAATTCTCATTTCAGAATGTTTTATTTACATTGATAGCTAGGATTCTTGTATACATCCCAACAATACTCCCACTTATACTCCCCTCCACATGCCAAGACTAGAAGGGCCTTCGCTGTCTCTGATGCATGCTGCCACGATATCAGGTGCTACTTGCGTTCAATGTGTTTACCCCATCCCCAACTCCACATGTTATCACAATAAACATTTTGAAATCTTTGGTCAAATTTAGTTTTTATGCTCCACTTAATCGCATGGTGTGCGGAACACACAGGGCCTTCAGTGTTCAAACCAAGATGGATTGGATAAACCATTTGACTGGTTATAGTGTAATTCGGTCTTAGTCTTGTTATCCTCACTGATGTATTGAGTAGGACCACCTGATTGTTCGATTTATACTGACAATATAATCAAACTAAACCTCTGTTACTATCGACATTTTAGATCTTTAGTATATACTTCTTTGATTCATCAACGGGTGAGATTTAGAGCGATAGATCAAAAGGCCCGATGAGTCATGGTGTGTTGTTGATTATAGAAGGAAAATGTGTATAATCTTATTGATGTCCCCTTGAGGAGCTCATAAAGGATTATCATGTAAACCCAGCAGGTGGACTTCTTCCGCGATAACAAAGGTTGAGTGGTACTATTCTTGATTAGAAGTATTAGGTTGTCACTCATTGCGTTCAACGGTGTTAAAACTCTTCTCTTCCGATGGCAAGAAAACTAGAACCTTTCCTTTCCTTGAATCCACCTTCTTCTTCTTTCCTTTCTTCTCTTCTACTTGCTCTTCTCAATGCCGCCGGCCCTCACCAAGGATGAACCCTTTGTTGTCCGGCCCTAGCAAACAACTAGAAGAGAGGGAGGAGAGATCTAGGGGCGCCGGCCCTAAAGGAAGAAGAAGAGAATGAGGGGTGGGTGGCGGCGGCAAGAAGAGAGGGGATGGTGTTTGCCGCCGGCCCTAGGAGGAGAAACACCAAGAAAGAATTGTTATGTTTTGCCTCCTCTAAACCTCCTTTTATATAGCCAAGCCATCATGGAAATTTAAGAAAGATTCTAATAAATTTTCTTATCTAGATTTAGTTAGAAAAAATCTAATAAAATCTTTAAGAAGAATTTATTAGAAACAATCTAATAAACTTATCTTATCTAGATTTATTTTAGAAATAAATCTTTTATAAGATTTTATTAGAAAGAATCTAACAATCTTATCTTATCTAGATTTATTTAGAAATAAATCTTTTTATAAGATTTTATTAGAACAAAATCTAATAAAATCTAATGGATAAGATTAGTTATCTTTTTAATAAATTTCCATTATATTAATTTTGTTCTTATCTTTAACAAAATCTTTTTAATTATATCTCGCTAATATTTAACGAGATTCCATAATTAATATTTTGTTAATTTAACAAAATTAATTCACAAAATTTTATAATAAAATTTTGTACGAGAAGAGACGAAATTTCTTAGCGGAAATTCTTATAAAAAATTTCTTTCTTATCCGAATTTTTCTCGAAAAAATTCTAAATAAAATTCCAGAAATTTTCTTTTATAAATAGAATTTCCTATCCAAAATTTCTCACAGAATTCTTTTCAGAATTCTTTCAGAATTCATCCGGAGGTCTTCCAAGGTCTTCTGAGGTCTTCAAGAATTCTTCCGAAGGTCTCCAAGAGGTCTTCAAGAATTCTTCCGAAGGTCTCCATGAATTCTTCCTGAGGTGGATTCGAGGATTTCCAGAGGCTACAGTAGGGACCTCGAGGAGGAATTGGTTTTGGTCTCCCGATGGGCTTAAGCTTCCCATGTTCCTCCTGAACACACAGCTTAAGTCCATCAATAATAACTCATTCCACTAGAGAGTTATTATTGCACTACCGCACCAATCCCATATTATATTATGGGCTCCTTCTTACTATAAGTACATTAATCTCCCTGTGTTTAAGATATCGTATGTCCGTCAATTAAATGAGTTACTGACAACTCGAATTTAATCAACTTCTAATCCAAGAGTAGTACCACTCAACCTTTGTTATCATGCGGAACTAAGTCCACCTGCAGGGTTTACATGATAATCCTTTATGAGCTCCTCAAGGGGACATCATCAACCTAGATTATAGGACACAGTTTCCTTCTATAATCAACAACACACCATGTACATAATACTACTTCCCAACTCATCGGGCCTTTTGATCTATCGCTCTAAATCTCACCCTTTGATGAATCAAAGAAGTACATACTAAGTACATGTGTTTGTTATTATATTGGGATTAAGAGCATGTACATCGATAGTAACAGAGGTTTAGTTCGATTATATAGTCAGTATAAATCGAACAATCCTCAGGTGGTCCTGCTCAATACACACTAAGTGTACTAGTGTAATTCTATAGTCAAGACAGACTAAGACCAAATTACACTACAACCAGTCCAATGGTTTGTCCAATCCATCTTGGTTGTGAACACTGTTTATAATCTATAAGGAACTGATAACACGGTCTTCTGTGTGTGACTCCGCACACCATGTTTATCTACAATATAGATTAAGTGGACACTTGCATAAAAACTAAATGCAAACATTGACCAAAAGTAATTCTCATTTCAGAATGTTTTATTTACATTGATAGCTAGGATTCTTGTATACATCCCAACAATTTTGGCGGATGATGGGCTTCCCGCAAGTATACGGGTTGTCGTCAAGTAATAAAAATATCGATCCACAGGGACCGTGGAATTACTTACTAGATCTAGCACAAAAAGGTGGAGAGAAAACTGAGCATAGAGTTGTGTGTGGGGGAGAAAGGAGTATTCTAGAGTACTTTATCCTAGAACCGAAGTAAGGAGACGACTGTGACAATGGTTTGGGAAGCGATCCTAGGACTTCGGACTCCTCGGTGCATTGATTGATTGACTTGGATCCTCTACCTTTCCTCAATAATTGTTCAATTGTAGGGATGCTAACCAATATATCCAATTCAACCTCGTCAGGTATCCTCGAAATAAAGCATTGGTGTTCTTACGTCATCATTGTTGGTTTGAGATGGTTCTAGAAGCCCGGTTTAAGGCTTTCCTGTGTCACTCAGGCGCCCCGGAGTGCTAAAAGAACCCTATCCCCTGTCACAGGATATCTTTTTACGGACCTCTCCCCAACAATGAGTGACCGCTAACTATCCCTCATAGAAACTAACTATGAATTAAGAAACCCCTCGGAAACTCGCCCGGTTCAAGGCTTTCTTCCTGTCACGAAGCGCCCCGGTGTACGGCCTAATGATTCCTCAATTCACAATCAATTCCTACCCTCATGGATTCATACACACACATTTAATCATTCATCACACAAGCACAAATCCATAAAGCAATAGACAATTAAATCATTGAAAGCGGTAGATTAACAAATCCAGAGTACAATCATCCAATACATCCGATTCATCCTACATCCTAGAATCTAGGGATACTACTCCATATCGTGGAGTTTACAATACAAAGGAAAGAAAGAATACATCTTACTCCGAAGATATTACAATGGAATGCAGGAAATAAGACTTATCTTCTTCCTCGGACTGCAAACTCTGCGTAGATGGGATGTGGATGGAATGGAGCAGCCGGATCGGTGGATGGATCGTCGAATCTTGCTCCGAAACAGGCGTCGGTGGCTCTAGAACAGCTCCGGTGGCTCTCCAAGGTCTCCCCCCTTTTTTAGGTCACTAAGAGGACCTATTTATATGCAGGTCCCGTGGTCAGCACGCCCCCGCTCACACGGCCGTGCCTGGGAGGCACGGCCCAGTGTGGGCCTAGTTGCATCAGAAGAAGGCACGGCCGTGCCTTGAGGCACGGCCTAAAGCAGTTGAGGTTCTGTTTTGGGGCACGGCCGTGCCTCTGAGGCACGGTCCAGAAGAGTTGTGGCTCTGTTTGAAGGCACGGCCGTGCCTGTGAGGCACGGCCACAGCCTGTCTCTTCTCCTTTTGCTGGACACGGCCGTGTCTGTGAGGCACGGCCAGCTGCAGGGACCCTTCTGTTTTGACACACGGCCGTGCCTGGTGGGCACGGCCAACAGCAGTTGCTTCAGTCTTGTTGGAAACACGGCCGTGCCTGTGAGGCACGGCCAAGTCTCGGCTGGCTTCTGTTTTAAAGCACGGCCGTGTCTGGTAGACACGGCCCCTTCTGCTGCTGATGGGGGATGTTGGCACGGCCGTGCCAGTGAGGCACGGCCCAGGCTTGTTGGTCTTCTGTTTGTGCACACGCCCGTGCCCTGTGAAGCACGGCCAGGTAGCTGAATAGACACGGCCGTGCCTATGAGGCACGGCCCTGTCTTGCCTTGTCTTCAATGGTAACTCCGATTTGCCCGATTTTGCTCCAAATTCCATCCTGAAACAAGTAAAAACAAGAGCAGATCTCCGAACTAGGAAATGCAAGATATATGCCTAAATGCACGGATAAGGGATGCAATGCACACAAGATATAACAATAAACTCAGAAAGATGTGCAAATAAAGTATAAATACGAATATGAACCCTATGCACATCACTTTACACACGAGTCTTTTACTTATCTTCCACAATCCTCTTCTCGCCCATGGTTCAAGCCGTTACTAATCATCTATGTATATTCGTTGGGATTTTGTGAGGATCACAGTCAAAGGCCGGGATTTTAGGAAGGCGGTGGTTATCGTACTGTGCTACCTTCCTTAGAGAGGTCGGCCCCTTCTTGAGGTCATTATGACTCCAAGAGATCGGGATCTTCCAAGTGGGTGTTTCATTAGTTTTTCCATTTTCCACGTCATCACTATGTATTCTTGCCGGATCACAAGCCTCCCGACCTAGTTTAGTCGAAGGAAGTGAAGTCTGACTAACTAAACTCGAGTTTAACTTAAATCGCTGACACGTCTTCCTTCTTCGATCCATCTTTAATTAAGCTTGTTCTGGTAAGCTTTTCGTTTTATTTATTGACTTATCATGGCCCTTGATTTGTTTTGTGAAGCTGTGATCAAACTTAACGTTTGACTTAAATCCTTTTCCTTATTTTTGCTTCCCTACTAGCGTTCGAACCCTAGCTCCCGCGCGCTCTGCCTTCTCTTGCATTCGCTTCTTCTTCGACCATGTCTGCCTCTCCCAGTAAGTCTTGTCTTTAAATCCTTCTGTATTTTGGTGTTTCTTCTCCTCCCTTTATTGTCGTCAGATCCTATAACTCCATTTTTCTCCCCTCGTGAATTCAGTCGGTCTATTTGCTCTCTTTTTCTTTTCTTCGCTTTATTCTTTGTTTCGCCGACTGGGTTTATCTGCTTTTCTCCTTATTCCTGCTATTTTGTCACTTCCCCATGGAAGCTTTAGTCCCCTGGTATGAGACTCAGACTTCTCTGCTCTCATTCGAGGATGACGAGATACTTCTGAGGAATCAATATGGCATTCCTTCTGACTATAGGATTAGGGTTCCTTCATCCACCCAGCGGCCTTGTGAGCCTCCTCCCGATTACGTCACCTTCTTCCAAGGACAGCTAGAAGGTGGTTTGAGATTTCCTATTCCTCGTTTTCTTCAAGACCTAGCTACTTATTTTCAGTGCTCTCTCTCCCAATTAGCCCCTAACTCATACCATCTGATTTGTAGCGCCTCCATCATTTTCCAAATTTACCAGATCCCTTTTGATTCCTTGACTTTCCACTACTTCTTTTCCCCTAAGAAAGGAGAGGTCGGGGTAATATATTTTTCAGCTAAGACCAGGTGTTAGATTTTTGGACAAGTGTCCGACCTCTCATAAAGGTTGGAAGCATAAGTTTTTCTTTGTGAAGCCTCCCCGCCCTTATACCTGGCCTTTAACCTGGTGACCCGAGATGCTTCCCCAACCTTCCTTAGGCCAGTATCGGTCAGGGTTGTCTTTTTCAAGTGCTAAAGAGATTCTATCACATTTGTTGTTTGATGTTAATAAACTAGTGGCTAATGAAGCCCTTCTTTACCAAGCTGGCCTAAGTCCCAATGTCATCCCCCTGGATGCCTCTCTGCGAAAGTTCCCTTTTTCTTCTAGGGTTCTTCTTAATACTAACTAATTCTTTCCTTGTCTGGGTGTAGATGAAGTCCTGTTAAGCGCCTCGGTTAAGAAGAACCTGAAGTGGGATCTTACCACCACTAATAGTTGGTGGGTCGTCGAAAATGCAGAAGAGTCTTCAGCTGTAGAGGCAAGAGCTCAGAGATCTGCCCCGGATGCGGCAAAGTCCTCAGCTACTGTCACAGGAGCAGAGATGGTTCCCCCGGAACTTTTTCAGATTTTGTTCCTCCAGAAGCTCCTGCAGATCAGGTTCCCCTTGCTGTGCCTTCAGATCAGGTGATGCATATTTATGCTTCGATTGGTCCCTGTGAAGAGGAAACCTCTGACACAGTGATAGAGCTACCCAATTTGCCGGCTTATACTGTTGATCCGACCCCGACAACTGATTCCCCGTCTACTGTTCGTGAGACTAGGTCGAAGACAAGAGCCAGGAAGAGGAAAGCTGATCTTCCTAGTCCTGATCCTGTTTCTGATGGGCCTGCAATGACCCTAAAGTCGGAACCGTTAGAGGTTTCTCCTCTTATAGCTATCCTCCCCGAAACCAGGACCAAGCAGAAGCATGATAAGGGCAAGTCTCCCGTTGTTGTCTCAACCTCTTTTGATTCAGATACCTCTATTCCTGTAGCCCCAGAGGTTATTCCTCTAGCTCCTCGTCTTCTTAAGGTGCCTTGCAGCAAGCCCACTCCTGAAGTACAAGGTCATCAGTCAGTGGAGGACTTCCGTCACTATGAAATAGAGGTTTTACCTCGTTTAACTACAGAAGTTCTTTGTGAACATATGAATGGTTCGCTGGCCAAGGTACCTATTTATTCTTCATCTTCTCCTAATTTAAACCTACTTTGCTTATGTCTCCATTATGTTACCTAGGTCTTGAAACAGTATCAAGAACTCAATCGCCAGGTTCCCCTATTGCAATCTACCAATAAGTGTCTGGAAGCGCAAGTGTCAGACTTGCAAGGCCAATTGAAGAGCCTAGCTGACGTGGAGACAATTCGGATTGAGGGAGAGGAATCTAAAGCAGAGACAGCTAGGCTGAGACAAGAAATAGACAGGCTGAAGATAGATGCCAATCTCAGGACGTCCTGACTTATTCAGCTGGAGAAGGATCTGGAGAAAAGTCATGTGTCTGTTAAATCAGCTCAAGAAGAGACAACCAAAGCCTTACAAGGAGTCGAGCTACTCAAGGAGGTTTAGGCCAAGTTAGAGGCTTAACTTTCGATCGTCCATCAGCAGCGAGGAGGACTTCGCCAATCCTTAGACGAAGCCATAGCCAGGGGCCAACAACTAGAGCTCCAATTGTCAGGAGAGAGGAAATAGAGAGAGCATGTGGCTACTGACCAGGAAAAGGTTCTGTCAGAATTGGAACTTCTCAAGAAACAATTGGCTGACCTCCAAGGGAGCGAAGAGGCGAGGTGGCTAGAAAGAAAGGAATCATTCTTAAGTTCTCCCGAATTTCAAGAATTGCTAGGGTCAAGACTAGCAAAATGCTCAAATATGGCTTCGACGGGACTGGCAAGCAGTTTGTCCGATCATGACTCATACCGAGGGGAGCAAATCTGAGTTTCCATAACCTTGAGAAGGTTTGGGACGAGCTGCCTATATCGGAGAAGCAAGGCCGCTAAGCTGTTCCCTATTTTTGACTCCTCCTTTTTATTCTTAACTTTGTTATTATAACTTTGGCGAACTTTGTTGGGGAACATTCTATCTCCCCTGTGGATTGATATTTTGCTATAATATTTACTTAGTATTGACATTGATTATCTGCTCCTATTTTCCTTCTACCTTACTTCAGCTTATTATCTAATTTGGTTATACGGTCAACTTGGGATGTATCAAGCAACATGGGGCATTATGTATTGTGAATCGGCTAGGTTAACTAACCATGGTGTCTTGATATGTGTTATTGCTTTAGTTACGACTGGGTTTAATAAAGGAAGTTATATTGCAATGAGGGGGGGTCTGTGAGTGGGGGTTTTAATGTGTTCTGATGGAGTTTGTGATCTAGGTATAGATTATTTTAGGTTCGGATTAGTACTCTCGAGGTGAGACTGACTTATCTACCTATTGGTGGTGCTTCTGTGTTCCTCGCCTTAGCCCTCATTGAGTATGGTTTTTTATCTACTGGCCTTGTCCAGGGCTCGACCTGCATTATCTGGTTTTTTACCGAGCTCTTTCTGAGCTTGGTTCACTCCTTATTACTCCTCCTAAGGGCTTGATACGTTT
>NC_133868.1:2246222-2249924 GCF_044706935.1 Curcuma longa | reverse complement strand
CCACAGCTCTTTTGCGCTCGAGAATGGGCCGACGCGATTCAGCTCCTCCTTTGTCAATCCGCATTGGAGGGTGCAAGTTGCTCTGGCATTTGCTTCCACTTTCTTGATTAATGCTAGATCCCAATTCTCGCAGGGTGTTGGTTTGCCATCTCCGTCAATTGGTAGTTCAAATCCAGTCTTGACGATCATCCACATCTCGAACTGGATCTTTAGGAAATTCTCCATCCTGCCCTTCCAGTAACCGAAGTCTTCTCCGGTGAAGAGCGGGGGACGGACAGTGCTGTAGCCTTCTTGTTGGGCCATTAAAACCTTGCACGACAAAAACAACGAAAAACTGTTCCAAGACTAAGTCTTGGATTAGTAGTGCGGGAATTAAGAATAAGATAAACGAACTCGAGTGGTGTTGCACCGACTTCGAGCAAAACCGATTCGTAAAAAAAATTAGAGTATAGCTAGAAAGCTAATTCTAATTTGACTCCGAAAAACACAAAAATACCACGAAAAATTGTTTTGAATGGTGATTGCACCGATTCAAAACTACCCCGCTCTGATACCAATTGTTGGATCGAAAGCGCTAGAGGGGGGGTGAATAGCGCTCGCGGCTATTTCGTTCTTTTCGGAATCGTATGAGTAAAATAAACGCAGCGGAATAAAAACAAAAAAAACGACACAGAAACACCAAGATTTACTTGGTTCGGAGCCTTGAGCGACTCCTACTCCAAGGCCCGCGATCGTTGATCGCTTTCGATGGGCAACAACTATAATATCGAAAAAAACTTAATACAAGAGTTATACCAACAATTAATAAATGAAAACTTGGATGGTCGTTGTGTTCGGTGGCAGCACGTTGGAAAAACCTTGGAAATCAGTTGTGTTCGGTGGCAGCACGTTGAAGAGACCTTGGAAAGCAATTGTCTTTGGCAGCACGTTAAAGAAAGAAGTATTTGCTCTTTTTTTCTTCATCGCTGCTGCCACTGCTTTTATAAGGGGTTCATTGTTGGGTCCAAAAGGATGTTTGTATCTCCACAATGACATGATATTTGCAACCCAACAATCCCCCCCCTCAAACAAAGGACCACTGGAAACTCCCCTACCATTTCTCATGGTCCGGCTGCCATGTCCCTCATGGCTCGGCTGCCATGTCCCTCATGGTCCGAGCCTCCCATACTTCCTTTGTTTTTTCCCAGGGTGAGCTCCCACATGGTTAGATCTGGATCATGGCTCATCCGGCGGTTAGTCCGGTGAAGAGCGACCTCGCTCTGATACCAATTGTTGGGTCCAAAAGGATGTTTGTATCTCCACAATGACATGATATTGTCCACTTTGGGCCTAAGTCCTCATGGTTTTGTTCTTGGGCTCTCCCCAAAAGGCCTCATTCCAATGGAGATACTTTCCATCATTTTAAACTCATGATCTTTCCCATGTGTTTTAGATGTGGGACTATGTTTGCACCCTTGCAACCCAACATAGTCCACATATTGAAGAACTTGAAAGGTTTGGGTTTCCTCCTACCTACATCCAATATAGAGACCGTACAGATGGCATGATCAGAAAATACTCCTGGAGGGTGAAACTCTGCATAGCTGCTCCAGTCCTGCTCTAGCCATAAGGCGTTGACCATAGCCCTATCCAGCTTGCAGACTACTCTCCCATTGGTCCATGTATACTGACAGCCCACAGAGTGCAAATCTTCCACACCTGCCATGGAGACAAACTCCTGAAAATCTGAGGTGGCATAAGTAGTCACATCAAGTCCGCCCCTTTTATCTACCGGGGAAAGGGGGAGTTGAAATCCCCAAGTATAAGCCAAGGTAAATCTATGCCCTCTGATATGTGTTGAAGCCCATCCCATAGTCGTCGTCTACCCGTGATGGTAAGCTGGCCATAGACAAAAGTCACTGCATATGATGTCCCTGTAACTTGAGGTTTGATATGAGTATGAACATATTGCTCTGTCCATGCCTGAATCTCTAAAGTGATAACTCTACTGTCCCATAGAAGGAGCATCCTGCTCTTACCCGAATCTCCCACGCGGTGCTCACTACTCCACATTTGAAATCTGGAGGCCTTAAGACTGTTGTAGTATTCGTCAATTAGCTTTGATTCGATAATACATAGAGCACATAGTTTTTCTCTCAAAAGGAGGTCCTTTTGTTTGAGGCCCTTATTTAGGCCTCTTATGTTCCATGCTCCGATTTTCATGGGCCCACCGGCCTCCTTGCAATAGCCTTATTCCTTCTTTCTTGGTGGTCTTGCTGTTCACTGACTTGGTCCTCCATTTGTGTATTTGATCTTGGATCTTCCTCCTCTGTTGCTTCATGGTTGACAGGAATGTTGTCCACATTCTGTTCTTGGCCTAGTTTTGATGGTCCAACAGGCCATTTTAGGGCTGCTAGGCCCACTATGATGGGTTTACAATTCACAATTCCTTGATGAGGATGGTCAGTGTCTTCATCACTATTTGCTAGCAGCTTTGTATTGGATTCCCCAGGGGTTTTCCTGTTGATGCAGCTGGACAGAATCAGGTTGTAACTAGGTCCTCTTTACTGCTGATCTCAGTTGGGCAGACTGTGCAGTGAGTGTGCCTTCACCAGGTCCATGTTCTGTGTGGGGAGTTACTGGTAGAGCAGCCCAGAATTTTCCTTGGCACTATAATTGCCTTCTTGTTTGAACCCCTGGAGTGGTGGCTGTGAACTGGTCCTGTAGGTTTAAATGTGCTTCAGCCTCAATTTCTCCTTCCTCCAGGTCAGTTACAGTTTCAGCCACATGAGCTTCTCCTATTTCAGTTGAGAGTGTGTGTGCTGCAGCTAATGCCTGTGCTCTCCTCCTTGTTCTAGCCCTTGTCTGAATTTTCCCAAAACTGTCTTCCTTAATATGGTGTTTAGGTGTGGCTGCAAGTAGCTTCTTTCGTGGCTTACTAGTATGCCCTTTGATCCTTCTATGATGTCTTGTTCTGGTAGTCACCAGCATTTCCTCTAGATGATCCTTATAGTCTGAGCCATCACTTGTGATAGAGTTGTCACTGATTGTGGTAGTAAGTTGATCAGATTCAGATGGAGCAGCTATTTCTGAGTGTCCAGCTCGTATTTGCTGTGCCATGTTTGCCAGAATTTCTTGAGACTGTATTTGCTGTGAGGTTGTCTGCCTTCTGTGCTTGTGCGACACCATGCTTGCCCCCTTTTGGGTGATGAAACTCAATATTTTCTAGGGTGTTTGCCTGTAAGTTTGATCTCACTATATTTGCCGTGTCTGCTGATTGACAAAGCTGCAGATCTGGCCCAAACATAGAAGTGTTCTCCCCATTGATGCAGTATGTAACTTGTTGTCTTTGTGCCTGCATATCTGTTTGAATGATAGTTTGAGTCATTACTATTTTGCAGCCCATTCTATCTGTAATTCCATGTGTCAATTCTCCTACTAATTTTGTCTGTCCTTGTGCTTGAAACTGTGAAGTTGTGCCACTGTATGTTGCTGATTTTGGACAATCTATGCCTTCATTAACTCCCAATGCTGGCTCACATCTAGCAATTTCTTTTCCTTGTGCCTGAAAATTAGGGTTTAGGCCAATGTGTATTTCTGTTTTGTGGCAAGCTATGTCATTGTTAGCACCAATTGTTGACGTTCCTACAGACTTTTGATTTCCTTGCAACTGAGATTCTGAATTAATCCCCAATTGTAATGCTAACACTACTAAAAAATCAT
>NC_133868.1:2181124-2246122 GCF_044706935.1 Curcuma longa | reverse complement strand
CATCTCTACAATTGAACAATTATTGAGGAAAAGTAGAGGATCCAAGTCAATCAATCCATACTCTGAGGAGTCCGAAGTCCTAGGATCGTTTCACCACAAGTGTCACAGTCGATCCCTTTCTCTGAATTCTAGGATAAAGTACTTTAGATCACTCCCATCTCCCCCACACAAATCATGCTCAATATTCTCTCCACCTTATTGTGCTAGATCTAGTAAGTAATTTCACAGTCCCTGTGGATCGATATTTTTATTACTTGACGACACCCGTATACTTGCGGGAACGCTATCAGTTCCTCCTTCAAGATAGTTGCTACAGACGGTCATTTAAGGGTTGCTAAGCCTACAATGATTTGCTTGGTAGATTCTGTTTGTTTCTGAGGTTTACTGGGTTCCTCTTCACTACTGGTGGCTGAGTCAGTGTGGCCCTCTTTTGTGCTGTGGCATGCATGTGTGATGTCAGTGTCGGGCAGTGAAACATCATCATTCTGTGTTGATTGTGGCTGTTTCAATGCTGCTGCAGTTGTGGCCAGTGTTGATGGTACTGATCCAGTGAGCTTCAGCTTCCCTTTGCAACTGTTTTTACTTCTTGTTTGTATTCCTGTACCACTGCTCAGTGACCTAGCATTCTGATGATTGCTTGATTCAGCCTCTATTTCACCTTCCTTCAAATCATGTGGTGCTGCTGCATCCTCTTGTTGGTTGTGAGCTGAAAATTCTGTGGGGTGAAGAAGGTGCATTGCATTTGCTTTTGCTTGTATTCTTCTCTTAGACCTTGCCCTAGTTTGAATCTTCCTAGAGCTATTTTCCTTGTGATAATGGCTGTCACTGTGAATCTGGCTCTTCCTTCCAGTTCTACTATTTTTGCCTTTGGAAATCTTATGAAGCTTGAGCTTAGATGTAGCAACTATCTCTGGCAAGTGCTCATCATAGTCAGTGTCGTATGTATAGTCAGTGGTATCACTAATAGAGACATCAGAATCATATGCACTTTTTGCCTTAGGGCCCTTTTTAGGTGTGCCGGTTACACTGTTTGTGCCAGGTTGCTTCTGTTGGTGCTGAGGATTCATCATATATGTACCTCCTGAAACTGTGCCATGTGTTGAAACCATTTGTAAGCCTTGTATTCTTGGTTGTTTTACCTGATTTGCCTTTCCTATCCTTGTGGTGCTAAGATTGACATTTGCTTCTAAATAGGCTGATACTGTCAGGAGTGTCTGTTGTAAGCCTAATACATGCTCCAATTTCTCTGAATCTGCTGTATTAGTAGTAAGGATTTGCTGATTTGATTTTTGTTGCTTTCCATGTGAGTCTTGGTCAATTAATGCCTTGTCTGAAAACTGCCCATGTTTCTGTTTGGAGATCTGAAGGTCAGACTTGTGTAGGGTCTGCTCCCTGGGTCCAGGGCTGTGCTATTCTGCCTGACTATGAGGGGCCATAGCATGGCTGTTAACAACTAGTTGAGTGTCTCGGGTATTCCTTTGTATATTCAGTGTAGTAGGTTCACTTTGTTCCTGCTGCAATTCACATCCTACTGCTGTGCCATTCCACTCAGCCTCCAATACTTTTTCTGCATCTGTGCCATTGAGCTGAATGTCATCTATGTGGATATGTGTGTCCTTCTCAGGATTGTTAATATTTCTTGTGGAATGGACTTTGATATTGTACTGTGCTCCTCTATCCACCCAGTGAGTCCCCCTGTCCTTATGTGCACTCTGCATATCTGATGTTAACTGAGGTGGTTTCTGTGTGGGTTTGCCAATAACTTTGTCAGTTTTGTCAAGCTCTGAGTTATTACTAAGAAGCAGCAGTCCATCAGCTAGAGCAGATGCCTCATGCTCCATATCTTCCCCATCTGAGCCCTGGTGTTGTAGCTGATATCCTGACTGAAAATCAGATTGTGACTGCTCATGGGAGGTGGCAGTGTGCCTATATATTGCTGCCTGATTGTGCCCGGTTGGGGAGGAGACTTTTGTTTCTGAATTTGCCTCTCTAGCAACCCTCTCTGTTGCACATGGAGGTGCTGCACTTAGTGTTTTTCTCAAGTTAAATCATGATCCTTTGCTCCTATCAATCTATGGTCCAATTGAGCATCCTAGGGCAAATTCTTGCGTGCCAAATCAAAGAAAAATCCAACTATAATCGATTTCTCGTGCCAAGTCAAGGAAACTCAACCATAGGAAACAAACACAAGAATCAATCAATGAATTTGAACAATAGGATTTCAATAGGATTCCAGCCAAGTTTCCTTGACCGGAATGTACAAGTATGATCTAAGAACCAAGTGCACATCAATTATACATTGGTATTCCCCATACTTGATTGATATATCGTCAACCTCATTATTCAAGGGATGCATGATACATTTTGATTAAAGAAAAAAAACTATGGTGCAGTGCACATTCCCAACTCCCTTCTTAAAAAGCTAAATTCACTTTCGGTGAGTGGTTTAGTGAAAATATCCGCTAGGTTTGACTTTGACTCAACATGTGAGAGTACAATATCTCCCCTAGCCACATGGTCTCTAATGAAAGTGATGTCGCACTTCAATATGTTTGGTCCTTGAATGATGGACTAGATTTTTTGTAAGATTTATGGTGCTTATGTTGTCACACAACACTTGCACACCCTTGTAGGATAATCCATAGTCCTCTAAAGTGTGTATCATCCACAACAATTGCGATACACTCTCTCCCATGGCAATATACTCTGCTTCGGTCGTGGAGAGAGCCACACAATGTTGCTTCCGACTTGACCAACTAACTAAGGATGATCCTAAAAATTGACAACCCCCACTAGTGCTCTTCCGATCCAACTTGCACCCAGCATAGTCGGAATCGGTATAGCCTATCAAATCAAATGACTCGGTACGGGGGTACCAAAGACCAACCTTAGATGTGCCCTTAAGATATCTCAAAATTCTCTTAACTGCAATTAGATGAGATTCCTTGGCACATACTTGGTATCGAGCGCACATACCCACAGCAAATAATATATCTGGTCGACTAGCTGTGAGGTATAGCAAACTCCCTATCATACTCCGATATTGAGTTAAATCTACAGGTTTCCCACTCTCATCATTATCCAAACGAGTACTGGTTGCCATAGGAGTGGTTACCTCCTTTGAGTCACTCATTTTGAATTTCTTGAGCATCTCTTGAGTATATTTGGATTGATGCACATGAATCCCTTCTCTTGTTTGTTTAATTTCAAGTCCAAGGAAGAAAGTCAATTCTCCCACTAGACTCATCTCAAACTCACTCTCCATGTGCCCAATGAACTCATTCAAATAGCCCTTATTGTTAGACCCACAAATTATGTCATCAACATATACTTGGGCTACAAAAATATTTTCACCATCTCTACGTAGAAATAGTGTAGGGTCTATTTGTCCTCTCACAAACCCTTTTTCGATTAAAAATGTTGACAACCTCTCATACCAAGCACGAGGTGCTTGTTTTAGCCCATACAGAGCCTTCTTTAGCTTAAACACGTGGTTTGAAAATTCAGAATTTTCAAACCCCGGTGGTTGTTCAACATAGACCTCTTCCTTAATAAAACCATTTAAGAAAGCTGATTTCACATCCATTTGATAGAGCTTGAAACCTCTATCCCTTATGGTTCAATTTATTTTTGAAGACCCATTTTGTTCCAATAATGGTGGTCTTCTTGGGCCTAGGGACTAAATCTCCACTTTTATGTCTGATTGTTGTATTTTCTTTGTTGAGTTTGAATGACTTTTGTGGGCTTTCCACTAAACTACCAAGTTGCTCTTTTGTTTTGGCTTTATGCTTATGCCCTAGAAAAGTATCAGATTCCACTCCCATTTCCTATGTTGTGCCAATTTCTTTGTTGTAAATCTGACTGTGTGCAAGAGTCTGAGCATGTTGTAGTGGGATTGCAGCAGTAGTCTTGGCCACTTGCATTGCTTTATTTTGTTTGTCTATTTGTGTGACTGCCTTTGGTGACAGACTACAATGCAAGGAGGTATCTGTAGCCTCAGATTGTGTTGGGTTAGGCAGAATAAACAGTGGTTCTTTGCCTTTCAAAACTGTGAGGGAATTGCTGAGTTGCACAATGTGATCTGCCTGTGGTTGCTTTATCAGGTCCTTATGTGTCCGTGAGTCTAGCTTCAATGTATTCCCTGTTGTTATGAGTGCGACCCGATGCTGAGTTGAGCCAGATCTGGTAGCATTTGAGTGATGTGACTCTGTCCCCCGAATCTGAAGTCCAGCAGGTCTGTGAAAATCAGGTTTTGCAGGGCTATGTTGTTGTTTCTGATTTTCATGTGCTTTATCTCTAGTATGCTGTTGTTTATCAGTGTTAGGGCTTACAAAATTCACTCTCCTCCTCCTGGTCCTATGCCCATCTGTATCCATGGAATGCAGCATGCCATTTGTCTCCATAGCATGCGTGCCAGGCAGCGTGCCAGTCACCGTGCCAGTTGCCGTTGCAGGGGAGTCTGTCAGCATTTCAGTGTGTATTTCAGAGTGGATTCCAATAACCTGAGTTCGTGACTTTGCAGCCTGATTTGGGAAGGGCCCTATCATTGCCACCACAGTAAGGTCCTGTTCTTCTATGTTCCTCGCCGGCAAGTGTTTCCAACAGCTTTGGCGGTTGTTCTCGAGCAGGTTTGCATATAGTGTCCCAAATGTCGACATTGTTTGCAGAGTTTAAGTGCCGCTTCAAAACACAGCTGAAGGTCCACTGTCTGCCAGTCAGGGAGCATCACCGGGAGTGTCGCCGGCGGTGCGTCAGTAATGTCAACCTCTACCAGAATGCGGGCAAAGTTAATCCTCTCCCATGCTTTCGTAAAGCGATCTGTGTATAAAGGCGTTCCTATAGCAGAGGCGACCTTGCTAAGCCCAGATGATGACCAACAATCTATCGGGAGCCCGTATACTTGCATCCAAAGTGGCAGTTGGTTGTGAATTGTGGAATCAAACGTGAAACAAGAGGGCATGTATTTTAGATATAACGGGCATCCGAAGCTAATGTATGGACCACCCTTTAAAACTGTGTCACAGCTCTCCTTGTCAGGGAATTTGAACACTAGCTAAGTGGAATCGTTCGTAAGCATCTTGTGAGGCTGTCCCCAGCGCCGTGTGAGTGCTGCTACCGCCTTCCAGCTGGGGAAACTGCCCAAAAATCGGCCAATTAAGTAATATCTAACGCTGTCTTCTAGCACTTCCTTGTCCTCCGCCGTTAAGGTTGTCAGCTCCCCCGTCTACGAGAGGAATTGCAGCTTGGTATCATCCGTGAAAACACAATTTTGCTTAAACAGAGAGGACCACCAGCCCGGCGGTTTATCTTGTTCTGCCCGATTATTTAGTGTCGGTGGCCTGCGCACCGTCTCCTGGGTTTGTGGTTTCTGCTGTTGGACATTTCTCTACGAGGTGGTTGCCATAGCTCTTCTCTCAGGCTCAGTCACTTGTGGTATCGCCCCCTCTTGCAATGTAATTTCTGTTAGGTGAGCTTCCTCTCGCCTCATGGCGGCGTGTCGCGCTGCTTCACCTATGTCGGAGGAGAGACCCACACCATATGGTAGCGTCTTCCAGCCTTGGCTGCGGCCACCTCTCGGTGGGCCATTACGGGCCATAGATGAACGAAGTCGAAGAAAACCTGAGATGAAGCATAGTGTTAAAACCTAGGTCTCATCCATCCGTTGACTCAGCGATGGTGTCTGTGCATTTGAAGCTCCGCCGTTGATAGCTGTTCAGAGTCAAACCTCCTTATGACGTGGCTATGCAGTCAGTTTAAAGACTCCGGTCAACCCTATACGTGTAGCTAAAATGGGTTGCAGTGTGGTTCTTGACTTAGAATTTCGGAGCGGATTCAATTCGCTTAGCGGATCTTTGTGTTAACCCATGCAGAGTTTTGTGGAATTCAAACTTCAATCAGCCTCGGTCTATGCAATCAGTTGTGGCATGTTCCTTGTCTACGATTGGCTGAGTCATTGTCCGGTGGCCCCACTCGCAACGGCACTAATCAGAAATTAGTGTTACTGTAGCTCGTCTTCTCCGATCATCCTGCCGGCTGCTGTGTTGTTGACCTAAAACTGCTGGAACCACTAATCATTCCACTATCTCTGCCTCCTACTGCACCTATCAGAAAACCCCTGCCCTCCTCTAGCAATCCGAAACAGACCTTACAGCCCGCCTATGTTAGCATTTTATATAGCTAAGCCATCATGGAAATTTAAGAAAGATTCTAATAAATTTTCTTATCCAGATTTAGTTAGAAAAAATCTAATAAAATCTTTAAGAAAAATTTATTAGAAACAATCTAATAAACTTATCTTATCTAGATTTATTTAGAAATAAATCTCTTAATAAGATTTTATTAGAAAGATTCTAACAATCTTATCTTATCCAGATTTATTTAGAAATAAATCTTTTTATAAGATTTTATTAAAACAAATCTAATAAAATCCAACGGATAAGATTTGCTATCTTTTTAATAAATTTCCATTATATTAATTTTGTTCTTATCTTTAACAAAATCTTTTAATTAAATCTCGCTAATATTTAACGAGATTCCATAATTAATATTTTGTTAATTTAACAAAATTAATTTACAAAATTTTATAATAAAATTTTGTACGAGAAGAGACGAAATTTCTTAGCGGAAATTCTTATAAAAAATTTCTTTCTTATCCGAATTTTTCCCGAAAAAATTCTAAATAAAATTCCAGAAATTTTCTTTTATAAATAGAATTTCCTTATCCGAAATTTCTCACAGAATTCTTCCGGAGGTCTTCCAAGGTCTTCTGAGGTCTTCAAGAATTCTTCCGAAGGTCTCCAAGAGGTCTTCAAGAATTCTTCCGAAAGTCTCCAAGAATTCTTCCTTAGGTGGATTTGAGGATTTCCAGAGGCTACAGTAGGGACCTCGAGGAGGAATTGGTTTTGGCCTCCCGATGGGCTTAAGCTTCCCATGTTCTCCACCGAACACACAGCTTAAGTCCATCAATAATAACTCATTCCACTAAAGAGTTATTATTGCACTACCGCACCAATCCCATATTATAATATGGGCTCCTTCTTACTATAAGTACATTAATCTCCCCGTGTTTAAGATATCGTATGTCCGTCAATTAAATGAGTTACTGACAACTCGAATTTAATTAACTTCTAATCCAAGAGTAGTACCACTCAACCTTTGTTATCATGCGGAACTAAGTCCACCTGCAGGGTTTACATGATAATCCTTTATGAGCTCCTCAAGGGGACATCATCAGCCCTACTGGGACACGGATTCCTTCTATAATTAACGGCACACCTTATAAATAGTAACATCACCCAACTTACCGGGAATATTTGATCTGACGGAAAGATCTCACCCTTTGGTAAATCAAAGCAATAATTACTAAATATAAGTGCCCGTTTATTATATCGGGATTAAGAGCATGTACATCTATAGTAACAGAGGTTTAGTTCGATTATATAGTCAGTATAAATCGAACAATCCTCAGATGGTCCTGCTCAATACACACTGAGTGTACTAGTGTAATTCTATAGTCAAGACAGACTAAGACCAAATTACACTACAACCAGTCCAATGGTTTGTCCAATCCATCTTGGTTGTGAACACTGTTTATAATCTATAAGGAACTGACAACATGGTCTTCTGTGTGTCACTCTGCACACCATGTTTATCTACAATATAGATTAAATGGACACTTGCATAAAAACTAAATGCAAACATTGACCAAAAGTAATTCTCATTTCAGAATGTTTATTCACATAGATAGCTAGGATTCTGGTATACATCCCAACAATCTCCCACTTATACTAGAAGACTACGCTGCCTCATATGCTGCCATACATCTGATCCCCATCCCCTCCACATGCCGATCAAAAGCTCTCGCCTGGAAGGGCCTTCGTGAAAGGGTCTGCCAGGTTATCCTCTGATGCAATCTTGACAACAGCGACTTCTTCCCGTTTGACGATATCTCGTATCAGGTAGTACTTGCGCTCAATGTGTTTACTTGCCTTATGGGCTCGTGGTTCCTTCGAGTTTGCAACTGCACCATTGTTATCACAATAAATTGTGATAGTCTTGTGCAAACCAGGAATCACATCTAAGTCCATTAAGAAGTTCCTGAGCCATACAGCTTCTTTGGGCGCCTCAGATACTGCCACATACTCAGCTTCCATGGTAGAGTCTGAAATGCATTTCTGCTTTATACTCCTCCATGATATGGCTCCACCTCCCAATGTAAACACATTGCCTGATGTAGACTTACTTTTATCCATATCCGATTGGAAGTCAGAGTCCTTGTAACCCACAGGGATTAAATTATCTGCCCGGTAAACTAGCATATAATTCCTAGTCCTTCTCAGGTACTTCAATATATGCTTTACCGCAGTCCAATGTCCCTGTCCTGGATTACTTTGATATCTGCTAACCATGCCCACGGCAAAGCAGATATCCGGTCTCGTGCATAGCATCGCATACATTAGGCTTCCTACTGCTGAGGCATAAGGAACCGCCTTCATGTCCTCTATCTCCTTTGGTGTCTTAGGACACATCTCCTTAGATAGAGGAACTCCATGCCTAAAAGGTAGAAAACCTTTCTTGGAGTTTTGCATGCTAAAACGAGCTAGGATAGTATCGATATAGGAAGCTTGGGATAAGCACAACATCCTTTTCTTGCGATCCCTTATATCTTTGATCCCAAGAATATGTGCACATTTTCCCAAGTCCTTCATATCGAATTGCTTGGACAACCATACCCTTACGTCTGATAATATTTTAACATTGTTGCCAATGAGCAAAATATCATCTACGTACAGTACAAGAAATACCACCACGTTTCCGTCACACTTTTGAGTATACACAAGACTCATCCGGACATTGAATAAATCCATATGACTGGATTACTTCATCAAACCGGATGTTCCAAGACCTTGAAGCTTGCTTTAGTCCATAAATGGACCGATTAAGCTTGCAAACAGATGCTCTTTTCCCTTTGCAATGAATCCCTCTGGATGCTGCATATAGATTCAAGACTTCCTTTAAGGAAAGCTATCTTGACATCTATTTGCTAAACCTCATAGTCCATATGATCAGCAAAAAGAATCCGGTTAGACTTAAGCATGGCTACCTGTGAAAAAGTTTTCTCATAATCAATTCACTCTTTCTGAGTATACTCTTTCATAGTAAGCCTTGCTTTGAAGATTTCCATCTTCTTGTCTATTCCTCTTTTTTCTTTTGTAGACCCATTTATATCCAATGGCTTTTACACCATTTGGTGGTTCTACAAGCTCTCAGACTTGATTAGAATCCATAGATTCTATTTACTACACTTTTAGCAAGTGATCAGCTATCAACGGATTTGTGACGTCTTTACCGCGAGCCGTTTGCTGCGGACTAGATAGATCAATTATGGTGGATCTATGCACCCTCATGGGCTTTTTGGCAAAACCCCAGCCATAAACGGATTTGCCAAGTCTTTACCGCTAGCCGTTTGCTGCGGACTAGATAGACCATTCAAGATGGATCTATTCACCTATATATATCACCACTTATTGTTACATAATACCATGAACCTCACCTCCCAAATAATTATCTTGTATTGCATTATCTTCCATTGCAATGTCAATCTCATTCACCTTGGTCCTCGTGCACATTAGTCTCATGCCATCATACACACCCAATTAATCCACGTACACTCCACAAGCCACCATGCAAGCATCAAGCCACCATGCAAGCATCTAGCCATACAATTACCAACACGTACCTTCATTGAGCTATCTTGCAAAGCCGTTCACCTTTCCACACCCTTCCACAAATCAGCACCAAACGTCCAGACTGAGAGCACCGTGTTATCCGTCATCCTCCGGCGGGCAGTCTACCATGCCGTCCAGACTGAGAGCACCGCATGGCCATCATTTGGGCAGCATCCACAAACCTATACACATGAATTTGAACTTTCCGAAACAGCCAATTTACATCCGGAGCAATGTTCTGAAAGCGGCATCTGTTTCTAGCTTCCCACACATAGTAGATTGAGCTTGAAATGCCTAGATGACGGACTTTCATTTTCCAAGTGCGACCCTTGTAATGTCTCCCAAAAATCTGATGCAACTCCTCAAAAGATTTGAAATCGTGTTGGATTTCCAACCATTGTTTCACCTTGCACCAAAGCTCGCAAGTCACCGGGCACTCGAAGAAGACATGTTGATTTGATTCCGCTTGTTGCCGGCACATGACACACTCCTTGTTTGGTTCATACTCCATTCTATCTTTGGTCCTCAACCTCCCTTGCGCTAGCATCCATAGTGCAAAGCGGTGCTTTGGCATGATTTCCGGCCTCCACACCATAGCTTTCCATGCAACTTCCGTCCCCCTTGGCATAAAGAAGTTGTATGCATTTTTAACTCCATTATCTTCCCCAACAAACCAATCCATCATCCTCATATTTGCACTTCCAACGTCACTTGATGTTCTCAAGATTTCATTGTACTTTGCCAAGATGCTCCATCTTTATCTTGGAGTGCTTCGTCATAATTCCAGGGATCAGCTTCATGTTCACCAGGGACTAAGTCTGAGGACTCTCCCAAAAACATGAATCTATCAGGTTGCCTAACAACTCTCCCACTACGACGAGGCACCACCTGTTCTTGTGCATTCTTTATGACACGCGGTGTAATTACTTATGGTATCTCATCTTGCACTATTGGTACTGAAGTGGATGTATCTCCTCTAATTTCCTCAGGAACAATCTTACTTGTGGGCTTGTGGTTTATTACATAGTCTTCCTCTAAAAATCAGTCATTCGTGCTAACGATGACCTTCTAATCTTTAGGATTATAAAACAAATCACCCTTCGTTTCTCTAGGATAGCTCACAAACAAGCAAACTTCTGAACGTGGTTCCAACTTATCAATGTATCCCTTCAGCACATGTGTTGGACTATCCCAAATCTGAATGTGTACTAGGCTTATACCCAATCAACAATTCTGTGGGAATAGAAGGTACTGATTTAGAAGTTACCAAGTTTAGAATGTACGCCGTCGTTTTCAGAGTATGCCCCTAAAACGAAGTTGGTAATTCTTAATAACTCATCATCGATCTAATTATTTCTATATGAGTCATATTCCTTCGCTCTACCACACCATTCTGTTGGGGTGTACCAGGTGCAGACAATTGGGATTGAATCCCAGCCTCTGATAAGTAACTCCTAAACTCTCCAAAGAGGTATTTTCCACCACGATCAAATCGTAGTGTCTTGATACTTTTATCTTGATGTTTCTCCACATCAGTCTTGTATTCTTTGAACTCATCAAAGCACTTAGACTTATGGCATACTAAGTAAATGTATCTATATTTCGAATAGTCGTCTATAAAATAGATGAAATATTCAAAGTCACCTCTCACTTGGATAGTCATAGATCCTCACAAATCAGAATGAACCAATTCTAACGCTTCTTTGGCTCTATATCCCTTTGCCTTAAAAGGCCTGTTGATCATTGTTCCTGTTGGTGCAAGATGCACTAAGATCTTGCCTAGAGTTTCGATGTTTGACAATACACCTAAGTCGATCAGTTTGACCAAGGGTTGATCCAAACATGACTTGATGTTTGGATGTGTGGAAGTGAGTGAGAAGACCTAGTCGGTTAGACTAGGTAGTGGAAGTCCTGATCTGGACGATCGGGCAAGGGAAGTCCTGGTGAGTGAAGCTGGGCAAGGGAAAGTCCTAGTTGTAGGCGCAAAGGGAAGTCCTGATTTAGAGGATCAGGCGGAAGTCTTGGCAGAGTCAAGTGCACCTGGTGAAGTCTGGGCTGGTCTAGGTGACTGAGTCACAGCAGAAGTCTGGGCTGGTCTAGGTGACCGAGTCGCAACAGAAGTCTGGGTTGGTTAGAGAGAACCGAACCGTAGTAAAAATTCTGGGGGGCGAGGACAAAGCCGAGCACAAGTTCAACAAGTCTGGAGGATTTGGTTGGCATGAATTCTCCTGAGAGGAGTGGGTTAGACTAACCCAGGATTTCTGTAGTAATCTGAAGTTAGACCCACAAGGTAAAGCTAGGTTGGCTTGGTTGTTTTCATGTTTATTTTGCAGGAACCATAATACAGGGTCAACTTCAATGGGGCATAACTTTTGACTCGGGATTCGAAATGAGGCACGGTTGGATGCGTTGCGAAGCCCTTTCAGAGCTCTATAAAAAAGGTTTCTAGAGTCGACTCAGATTCTGGCTGGAGTTGACTCAGAAGGGCACTTGAGTTGACTCAGAAGGACACTTGAGTTGACTCAGAAGGGCACTTGAGTCGACTCGGCCAGCAGATAACGAGCAGGATGAAGTTCTATGTACCACGCAAGCTGGAGTTGACCCAGATTGGCATCTGAGTCGACTCAGGAGCAGTATAAAAGAACGTGAACGTGCAGAAGCATATTTATTCAAGTGATTAGCCTCCCTGCTCAACTTGTGGAGTTTCTTAACGCGAACGAAGTCAAACGCTTGCAACCGGGGAAGTTCCAGGAGGAGTGCACGACGCTCAGGACATCTAGATTGTTGGTGCAAGAGAGAATGAGCTAAAATGTTAAATCTTTTTGATGTATGAAAAGGGGGAGAAGGGACCTTAAGTTAATAATCTAGATTTCTCCCAGAAAATTTAATCCTGACCTATATTAACTTAAGAAATTGTCAAACATCAAAAAGGGGGAGATTGTTGGTGTAAGATGTACTAAGATCTTGCCTAGAGTTTCGATGTTTGACAATACACCTAAGTCGGTCAGTCTGACCAAGGGTTGATCCAAACAGGACTTGATGTTTGGATGTGTGGAAGTGAGTGAGAAGACCTAATCGGTTAGACTAAGTAGTGGAAGTCCTGATCTGGACGATCGGGCAAAGGAAGTCCTGGTGAGTGAAGTTGGGCAAGGGAAAGTCCTAGTTGTAGGCTAGGCAAAGGGAAGTCCTGATTTGGATGATCAGGCGGAAGTCTTGGTAGAGTCAAGTGCACCTAGTGAACTTTGGGCTGGTCTAGGTGACTGAGTCGCAGAAGAAGTCTGGGCTGGTCTAGGTGACCGAGGTCTAGGTGACCGAGTCGTAGCAAAAGTCTGGGTTGGTTAGAGAGAACCGAACCGTAGCAAAAATCCTGGGGGGCGAGGATAGAGCCGAGCATAAGTCCAACAAGTCTGGAAGACTTGGTTGGCATGAATTCTCCTGAGAGGAGTGGGTTAGACTAACCCAGGATTTCGGTAGAAATCTGAAGTTAGACCCACAATGTAAAGCTAGGTTGGCTTGATTGTTTTCATGTTTATTTTGCAGGAATCATAATGCAGGGTCAACTTCAATGGGTCATAACTTTTGACTTGGGACTCGAAATGAGGCACGATCAGATGCGTTGCGAAGCCCTTTCAGAGCTCTACAAAAAAGGTTTCTGAAGTCAACTCAGATTCTGGCTAGAGTCGACTCAGAAGGGCACTTGAGTTGACTCGGCTAGCAGATAACGAGCAGGATGAAGTTCTATCTGCTACGCAAGCTGGAGTCGACCCAGATTGGCATCTGAGTTGACTCAGGAGCAGTATAAAAGAACGTGAATGTGCAGAAGCAAATTTATTCAAGTGATTAGCCTCCCTGCTCAACTTGTGGAGTTTCTGAATGCGAACGAAGCCAAACGCTTGCAACCGGGGAAGTTCTAGGAGGAGTGCACGACGCTGAGGACTTCCAGATCAGCTCTACATAAGTGTTTGCTTTTATTATTGTTATTTTAATTCTTGTCTATTATTTGTATTGCTTACACGGACTGTAAGATGGGTTTCTCCTCCTCCGAACAAGGTTCGGAAAGGAGACCACTAGTGGACGGGCGCCTCCCGTACATAGGCCTTGGATGTACTAACCCTGGGGGGGTTAGGTTCCTTCTAACCAAGTAAATCACTTGCGAATTCGCGAGTCCTCTTTATTACTGTCTAATTCTGCTGCTTAGTACTTTGTCAGAAAATGAACAAATTCGAAAAAAGTGACACGCGCTATTCACCCCCTCTCCCTATCAAACCAGTAATAGAGGCCACGGGATTTAAAAAAATCCCTCTCCCACTTAGTTATTTGGATTTGAGTAATTTTTAATTATGTACACATATTTAATTATTCCAAAATTGGTTTCCAGGCAATGGCGAGGCACATCGGCCTTCTTGGTTATTGGAGCATCAACCACTTTCTAAGACAAAACCAATTAAGGACATCATTAAATTATGCATTCATAATTTCCGACTAAAACCCTTAGGTGTTTTAATTATGTATACTATTAACTTGTTCAAAGTTCCTGGCAAGGCACATTATTAGAAACAATCTAATAAACTTATCTTATCTAAATTTATTTTAGAAATAAATCTCTTAATAAGATTTTATTAGAAAGAATCTAACAACCTTATCTTATCTAGATTTCATATTTAGAAATAAATCTTTTTATAAGATTTTATTAGAACAACACACAGCATGGTGGTTGACTCCTTTACCAAACCCATCACTAGAGACTCCTTTGTGGGACATAGAGAGTTATTGGGTTTAAGAATTTCATAACTTTTCTTAATATGTACTTAATTAACAATAGTGATTCTTAATACAATATATAACTCTTGTGCATTATTTTGTTACACTTAGATTTGCATGTGTTATATATATTCTATAATAATAGATATGTCAGGCAGGCAAGGTTGACTCTCTCACACTAGTAACCACCTCTAAGAGTGGAGATGAGATGATTTTTAGCTGTAAGAGGCTTTGAGAGTAGCCCTGCTAGAACTTAAGTCGCCCTGATATGTGTTTAGGATGAGGTCATGTGTGACATGATCGATATGGATATAGTCACATCTATGTTGCTTGTAAGAAGCCAGGTTTGAGATCTCATATATCACTTGCGAATGTGATATAATATCTGAGGTACTCTCTCTGAGATCTCTGGGTAGAGTCTTATGTGTAGACTGAGTCCCATACTTGTACAGTGTTAGAGAAATCTGACATATGCCCTTCTGAAAGATGAAGGATTAACACTGTGGCACGTGTTCCACACCACGTGTGATAAAATCGACTAAGAATAGTGGGAGCTATTTTATTTGAGATAATAACATGTTATCCCCAAGCCCCACTTTGTGAGACTTGAAATCCTCTGGGTGGGATTTCTTGTGCCCTTATTACTTTTGGTTATTTCTTAAGGTCCTAATTCAGTGTTTGCAACTTTAGTATGTTTATCGATGGTTCGGAAGATAACTTGAGGTTAGAGGGACAGGTCTAGGAAAGCAACTAAGTTGAGATTGAAAGATTCGAATTTGGGAAAAGGAAGACCAATTGATAATACATCATTATCTTATATCCACCGACTAGTCTTTTATGTTTATACATAAAGGGATTAAATATATTAGTGAATATAATGTCGAGCAAGATCTGGGGATTACTTTCGATGAGGAAAGTAGCTCGATGGATGTAATTAGTCTTGGATCTAGGGTACAACGAGTTTTATTCTAATGACGACTACTCAATTATCCTAACAGGTGTATAGAGTAGTCTTTGTTTTGCAGGTATACTCGCAAGTCGTACGACGTCCAATCCTGTATGAAAGCCTTGTAGAGTGATGTAATAGATTGAATGAGTTGTGATCTATTGACGAAAATAATATGTCCTCATGTGCAAGTGAGAGATGTGGATACATGCCCACTGGGGAATATGGGTGGGCAAATGGGATCATGGGATAACTCATGATCCCACAACTTACACCCATTATCTCCACTCTTGATTCCTCCCATTCCTTATAAATACTTGTGAGAAGTATTGTAGGGTATTGCATTGAGAATGCATTGAGAAGAGGCTAGGGTTTTGTCACATTATTGGCTAGAGGGTTGCGACGTTGTGAAGTCGCGGTGATAGTTCGAGTTCTTGTGATTATCATTCCAACTGCGAGTTGTTAGAGTTCGAAGTTCGCATTCCAAAAATCCGAAATCAAACGACAAAAGATATACTTCTCTTAAAATTTCACAAATAAAATATGTTTGTTTGATTCCAGCATATATATATATATATATATATATATATATCAGAATTGATATTCTGCGCGCCACTCCCGTGCACGATCGTGCGTGCCAGGCTGATCACCGTCGATCACGCGTGATCGCGCAGATCTGGCCATTCAAATGTGGGAATGCACAGTGCTCTTTGCGCCTGACCCGCCGCTGTTCCCGCCGCTGCCGCCTTATCGTCCGGCCACCGTCGATCGTCGGACCGGACTCGATTGATGCACCACTCACCGGTGCGTCGGTCGGTGTCGCATTTCGGCCGGATTGTAGTCGGAATCTAACGTAATTTGGCTGGAAACATGTCGACAGTGGCACGCGGCGTTCCCGACCAAATCACGGCCAGAGACTGGCCGGGGAAGGACCGCCGTCGCACGCCGGTCCTTCCCCGACCGGTCTACGACCGTGATTTGGCCGGAATCCGATCACGATTTAGCCGGGAATGCCACATGCTGTAAAATACCAAAAATATAGGGGTTTAAATGGTAAATAAATTACCTTAATAATTCCTATAATTTTATTTAGGAAAGATTAGTAAGGTGGATTAGAATAAACCTAATGTTGATTAGGTTTGATTAGTTAAACTTAAGTTATTAATACGATTAAATGATTAACAATAGGTTTTAGGGTTATTGGTTATAGGGTATTGGACCCGACCCGTTAAGAGAGGGAATAAAACCCGTTAAGAACCATAACCCAACCAAAAATCGTGACTCGCGATTCTGTTCTTCCAATCCCGCAGACCGCCACTCTTTCTCTTCTCGCTACTGAAGCTGAGCAAGCGCCGGTCGACGCTGGAGCTGGGAGCCAAGGAAGAACGCCGGCGACTTGAGGAGGAGTCAGATGGAGGCTTGATTTGGCACTGGAGGAGGCTTGGGGCGTCGGCGTGTTGGCGGTTTGCGGCGGCGGCGAACCGGAGGAAGAAGAAGCCAATCGGTAAGAATCGGAGCTTAATCTCAATTTGCTTTTGGTTTCTGAGTTTAGATCTAGGTTTTCTGATCTTCAGAGCTGGATCTAGATCTTGAATCGGAGCTATCTTTGGGGTTTGACCGGCCGGTGGGTGAAGCAACGAGCAAGTGAAGAAGCCGAATAGGTAAGAGATAGAGCTAGGGTTTAGGGCTTTATCTTGGTTTATAAACTGAATTGCTGTGGATTTCTTGGATTTCTCTTAAGATCTTGATCGATCGTGTTTCCATAGTTCATTGGGCGAAGCTGACTAATCGGAGCTTGAGGAAGCTTCGGCCTCAAGCAAGAGGAAGAGGAAAGGTTGTTAGGGCACGATCGATCCTATTGGAGGTGAGTTCTTCCCTTGATTTTGGTTAAGCTTTGTTCAGCAATTGATGATAGGTTGATTTGGATTTTGAGAGGTTGATCAGTGTTGTTAATGAGCTGTGTTTGATTGTAGGTCAATTATGATTATTCATAACTGTTGAGATTGGTTTTATTACGGTAGTTAGTAGTTTCACCAAAATTCTGATGGATGGTGGTGATGTTAGTGAGTAGACTAAGTGTAATTGGGGTTGAACTTGATTGGTATGTTAGGGAATTTTAGATTAGTGGAGGACAGGTTTGTTGGGTGGTTTGTAATGATCTAACAAGGGGTTGAGGTTAATACAATTAATTAAAAAATTAATTAAGTTGGGTTAACAAAACCCAATTGGTTAGATTAACCAAACCTTGAGTTAAGTTTAATTGAATGGGTGGAATTAAATTATAGAATTTAATTACTATAATTTAATATAGTATTGTGATAATAAATGTTGTTTTGATATTTATTGCAGGACCTTGATTGTTATTGGTCATATTATATACAGAGTTCGTATTTCTGGGGTTATGTTGTCTACGCTTGTCTATTCAGGTGGGTACCCTGTATCTGGTCAATACAGGTCCATTCTTCCTGTAATACCAAAATTTTCCTTCCTGTTGGCGTTCTGGATCTCCGTCCTGCGATCCGGATTCTATCCGCTCCGAAAAGCATAGAACCCCACAGGACAAAAATTTTATCCCGCCTGGATTAATTGACAAAGTCTACAAAAGACTAAGTCAAAGAATCCTTCAGGATCGCCGATTCCTAAATTATCTTCTACGGTTTCTACGACTAGTTCTAGAAAATTAAAACTTGCGGAAAATAAATTTACCAGAACCTTGTTGATGACCTCGGAGCCTTCCGCTGTATTCCTTTCTTCTTCCTGGACGTTGGGTGGACAACGATCCTCCAGAAATAAAGAACTGCAACTTCCGGATGAAGAACCTTGGATCGCTTTTCTTCTTCTCGCAGCAACTTCGCCTTGTCTCGTCTCTTTGCTTAGATCCGGCCACCACCTTGGAGAGGAGGTCCGGCCACCTCAAGAGAAGAAGGGAAGTGGCGGTGGAGGAGGAAGAAAGAAAAGAAAAAGGAAGAAGAAGAAGATGAGGGGCGGCGGCAAGAGAAGGGAAGCAAGAGCTCTCTTCTCTCTTCTATTCCCCTTTGATTGTCTTTTGTGCCGCCCACCCCTTTGCCATCTTTTATAGCCTCATGCCCAAGACCAAGCCTCCATCTTTCTAAAAAAAATTTTCTAGAATTTTTCTGATTTTATAAACCAATTCTAAATCTTTTAGAAAGATTATTAATCTAAATCTTTAGATTAAATTGCAACCGTCGGATCCTTTTGATTTGGTTTTTCCTTTTTATAAAAAAAATGAAATCAACTTTATCCAACTTATTTAATTGGCCGGCCACTATTAAATTAATTCTAATTTGGAATAATTTTTATAACCAATTCCAAATTCCAGAATTATTTAAATCTCAGCCAATTAAATAAATTGCAACCGTCGGATCTTTTTAATTTGGTTTTTCCTTTTAAAATTAAAATTAAAAACCAAATTTATTATACAATTTATTACTTTGGCCGGATATTATAAAATATTTCTAATTTGGAATTATTTTTATAATCAATTCCAAATTCCAGAATTATTTTAAATCTCAGCCGATTAAATAAATTGCAACCGTCGGATCTTTTTAATTTGGTTTTTCCTTTCTAAAAAAAACCAAACCATCTCATCCCTATCTAAAGTGGCCGGCCACTTATGGGATTGGATGGGTTTAATCCGCGAACCAATTTTATATTAAGATAGAAAATAAAACCGAACCGAAGAGATCTCATCCGTCAAAATCTACACTTGCAGTAGAAATTAAAAGATCATAACAATGCATAGATTCGTATACAGTAGATAAACTTAAACCAACATGATAAGTCTAGATTGTACGAACTTAATCGGAAACAAGTCGACACATGATAGTTTTTAATCAACTACAATAAGCATGCAGATATAAATTAAATTTTCATGGCCAGGACTTCGTCACGTCACCACCACACACATCCTTCAGTCCTGTCCTGCTGCCTTCCATTGCTTAATACCTGTTAGTAGGATCTGCAGCATAAGAAAGTAAACTATAAGCATAACGCTTAGTAAGCTCCTTTCCTACTCACAAAATCCAAACGTCACATGGAATCATAACATTCTAAAACTTAAAACATGTAAGTCATAAACATAATCAGGCACATTCATTCACTTTGACATTCTATCATATGCATTAAACATGAATACCATTTTTCTTTTCAAATCAATTATTGTAATAGATAAACATAATCAACATTGTCGGGGTCCCCCTGGCTTGTACCCATTCATTCATTTGCGCGTCATTCCAAATAATACGAGGTAGCAAATCTCGATTACTCGGTTACTAGGTCTTCTGTCTTTCGACCTAGGGGTGTTCATTAGGTGCCCATTCCTTGGATCCCTTTCGGGTTCCGGTACAAGCTTCATTAAAGTAAAATAGCTTAATACTTTCATTTCCATTTCACAGGAATGTTCCTTTACATTTCCTTTTCATAACATGGTGAACATTCTCGTGATTTAACCTCATTGCATATGTTTGGGATTGCCCAACATAACCTTAAGATTGGTATGATTGCTACATCCTTTGACCTTAATCTCTTAACCATTTCTTTAAGATGGTCAGAACATTATTCATTAGGTTCAGATCCTTGTTTAATCCTAACTTAAGTTTAACCAACTTAATAAATCATCCGAGCATAAGATTTCTCTTTCGGGAATTTAATATGGCCAAAACAGAGGGCTTAATCGATCAAATGATCGATTAAGGGTAATCGATCGGGTGATCGATTACCAAGCCTCGGAGGAAAAGCTACGAGCCGTAATCGATCAAGTGATCGATTAAGGCTGGGTAATCGATCACTTGATCGATTACCGAGCTTTCTGTGAACAGCAACTGTAATCGATCTTTTGATCGATTACCAGGGCACTTAATCGATCATTTGATTGATTAAGCCCTCTGTTTTAGCCATATTAAGTTCCCGAAAGAGAAATCTTATGCTCGGATGATTTATTAAGTTGGTTAAACTTAAGTTAGGTTTAAACGAGGGTCTGAACCTAATGAATAATGTTTCTGACCATCTTAAAGAAATGGTTAAGAGATTAAGGTCAAAGGATGTAGCAATCATACCAATCTTAAGGTTATGTTGGGCAATCCCAAACATATGCAATGAGGTTAAAATCACGGGAATGTTCACCATGTTATGAAAAGGAAATGTAAAGGAACATTCCTGTGAAATGGAAATGAAAGTATAAAGCTATTTTACTTTAATGAAGCTTGTACCGGAACCCGAAAGGGATCCAAGGAATGGGCACCTAATGAACGCCCCTAGGTCGAAAGACAGAAGACCTAGTAACCGAGTAATCGAGATTTGCTACCTCGTATTATTTGGAATGGCGCGCAAATGAATGAATGGGTACAAGCCAGGGGGACCCCGACAATGTTGATTATGTTTATCTATTACAATAATAGATTTGAAAAGAAAAATGGTATCCATGTTTAATGCATATGATAGAATGTCAAGGTGAATGAATGTGCATGATTATGTTTATGACTTACATGTTTTAAGTTTTAAATATTATGATTCCATGTGACGTTTGGATTTTGTGAGTAGGAAAGGAGCTTACTAAGCGTTATGCTTATAGTTTACTTTCTTATGCTGCAGATCCTACTAACAGGTATTAAGCAATGGAAGGAGGCGACAGGACCAGACTGAATGATGTGTGTGGTGGTGACGTGACGAAGTCTTGGCCATGAAATTAAATTTATATCTGCATGTTTATTGTAGTTGATTAAAAACTATCATGTGTCGACTTGTTTCCGATTAAGTTCGTATCAATCTAGATTTATCATGTTGGTTTAAGTTTATCTACTGTATACGAATCTATGCATTGTTATGATCTTTTAATTTCCGCTGCAAGTGTAGATTTTCGTATATAGTAGCAGTATGTATGAATGAATGTACAAACTGTAGCGTCCGTCTAGGCTCTGGTAAGGGCGGGCGTTACACCGTGAGCTTCCTCAAATATCCTCTTTCGTAACTCTAGATCGTCGGGAATGCATAAGCGATCCCTGAGGTATAGTACTCCACTCTCAGCGATACGAAATCCATCATCCTTTCCTTCTAGGACCTTTGCTTGATCCTTTGGATGCTTGGGTCACGGGCTTGCTTTTCTAATATATCGTCGAACAACGTTGGTGCTATCGTCATGGTAGAAAGCTGTCCGAAAATGATTTCGACCCCGTAACACATAATTTCCCTTTCTAGGGGCCGAGATAATACTGATAGAGACATCAAGGTGGCACAGGACTTTCTGCTGAGTGCATCGGCCACTTTGTTCGCTTTTCCTGGATGGTAGAAGATCTCGCAGTCATAGTCCTTGACTAGCTCAAGTCATCTGTGTTGTCTCATATTTAGGTCTTTCTGTGTGAAGAAATATCTCAGACTCTGGTGATCTGTATAAATCCTACATTGAGCTCTATATAGATAATGCCTTAATATTTTGAGAGCAAAGACCACGGCCACTAGCTCTAGATCGTGAGTGAGATAATTCCTTTTATGTTCCTTGAGTTGCCTAGAGGCGTAGGCAACGACCTTGCCATTTTGCATGAGTACAGCTCCGAGTCGCAATTTGGAAGCGTCGTTGTACATGTCGAAGCCTTCGTTACTGTCCGGAAGAGTAAAGATTGGAGCATTGGTTAGTCTCCTTTTCAATTCTGTGAAACTCTTCTCGCAAGCGTCCGTCCATTCATACTTTTTATTCTTTTTGGTGAGAACTGTCATAGGGTTGCAATTCTAGAGAAGTCCTCTACAAACTTCCTGTAGTAGCCTGCTAGTCCGAGAAAGCTTCTGATTTCGCTGGCATTCTTTGGCCTATTCCAATTACTCACAGCTTCAATCTTTATTGGGTCTACCATCACTCCATCCTTGGAAATAACATGACTCAAAAATGATACTTGATCGAGCCAGAACTCACATTTGGAGAACTTTGCATACAGCTGCTTTTCCTGAAGAATCTGTAATACAATATTCAGGTGTTCGGCGTGCTCTTCTTGGGTTCTCGAATATATAAGGATATCATCGATGAAGATGATCACAAATTTATCGAGGAATGCCGAGAATACCCGATTCATCAGAACATAGCAGGAGTATTCGTTACTCCGAAAGGCATAACTACGAACTTATAATGTCTGTATCTTGTTCGGAAAGTCGTCCTCGGTATATCATCTTATTTCACCTTCACTTGATGATAGCCAGACCTCAGATCAATCTTAGAGAAGACGGTGGCACCCTTTAACTGGTCGAACAGGTCGTCAATCCGTGGTAGAGGGTACCTGTTCTTGATCGTCACATTATTTAGCGCTCGGTAGTCTATGCACATTCACATAGACCCATCTTTCTTCTTCACATACAGTATTGGAGCTCCCCATGGAGATTGACTTGGGCGGATAAGTCCCTTGTCGAGTAACTCCTGTAGCTGTCCCTAAAGTTCCTTCAATTCAGCCGGCGCCATACGGTAAGGTGCTTTAGAGATCAGGTTAGTACCAGGAATCCATTCGATCTCAAATTCAATTTCTCTATCAGGGGCTAACCCTGGTAGTTCATCGGGAAACACCTTTGCTGGAACCCGGTGAACAAGTACCAGCACTACTAGAAAAATGTTAATAGACAACGCGGAAAACGCGTTGTCTTTGTGGGTTAAAAAGCGTTGTAAGAGGCCCTGTTGTAAAAGGGGTCCCTCAACGACAACGCTTTTTAAGCGTTGTCTTTGTTAACATCGACAACACCTTCGCAACGCAGAAAAAGCGTTGTAAATATTACAACGTTTTTTGCGACGCTTTAAAAACGTTGTTTTTAATAGGTATGACAACACATTTTGCAACGGTTAAAAAGCGTTGTAATTTTGTTACAAATTGCTTGGGTTTTGCAACGTTTTTAAAAGCGTTGTCTTTTGATTTTTTTAGCAGTAAATAAGAAATAATATATTTTGTAAATACAAAACCATTGACTACAAAATTTACTAAATCACATACAAAACATACAACTTATATTTACACAAAAACCATTCTTACAGCAGGTTCATAACACAAATTCATAACATACAGCAGGTCGATAACATACAACTTATACAAGTTCATAACACAAATTCAAGTTACAACTTCCAACATAGAAGCTCCATAATTAACAGCAGCAGGTCCATAACAAAGGTTTCAACGCAACAGAATATCCTCCAACAGCAGCAGAAATAGAACAGGTGCATCACAACATTAGCAGCACCAAGTAACAGCAAGTGCATCACCAAGTATGGGCACAACATTAGCATCACCAAGTAACAGCAGCAGAAATAGAACAGGTCCATCTGCCAAATACCAGCCTGCCAAAAGATAATACTAATTTATCCAAAATATGGGCACAACAGCAGCAGATTTATACACAATGAACTATGGAGATCAGCATTCCATACCTACTCATAAACAGCAGCAGCAGAATTAATCACAAACAACAGAATTATACACAATGAACTATGGAGATCAGCATTCCATACACAACAACAGCAGCAGAATTAATCACAAACAAATATATTTATTACAAATAAATGGAATTATGGAGATCAGCATTCCATACCTACTCATAAATATGATCTTGTATACAGTCTGCCACCTCGGAACGCACCTCATCAATTTCTGCCCGAGTGTACTCAGCTGCCTTAAACTATGAACACACATATAGATTAAGTTAATTGGAAAAACAATCAACACTGACTTTGCAAAATGATAAATGGTTTATTTGAAGTGATTTGAACAAGTACTATTGATCGTAGTCCATCTCTTTCAATAGTTTCAATTTCTGCAATAATCTGTCTCATAAATCTCATCACATAATAACCACATTGTTTCCCATCTGGTTGTCGAGGAGCCTGTGGTAATTAGACTCCACTATCAGTTAAAAGACAAATACACACATCAAGACCATATCAAACATAATTACACATACCTGTAGTATTTCCCACACTGGTTTTTTCTGACCTTTCCTTCCCTGGTTTTTTCCGACCTTTCCTTCCCTGAATTTTAGCACCTCTATACATGATGACACCAGGAATACAGGTTAAAGTTGTAAACTCATATGAAGCAACCTGTTACATCAACAACGTTTGGAGTTGTAAAAAGACACATTTCGCTGGACTTGACAAATAAAAAACCAATAGGTGTTGTTTTCTAGAGACAAAAAAACTTAAACAAAACAAATTTAGCACATAGAAAACATGTTATCCTTCAGAATACATAATACAACATCAGCTCAAATAACAACAAGAGGCAATTTTGAGAAAACTATTTGGGATTGGTTACACGGATGTATCCAACATCCTATCGTTGACTGAATCAACCAAATAGGATGGATTAAAATATGAGATCACGTATCTCTAAAATTAGCACAGATCCAGTCAAGCCCGATTGGCTGACCAATACAGACCGCATTGACACAAATGGCCAAAAAAAGAGGAGCATAACTATACATCTGCTAAACTCAATTTTATGAAAGATTGTAGAGAAGTTAAGATGAAAACATATAGAAACAAGAAATATTCAGGTCTTGATTGTGGCAGTGCCAATTGCAGAGCCATCATTTTAACTAACAAATCAAATAATTGCAACATCAACAAGGAGTAAGGACATAGAATTGTATTAACCTTTGAGATGAACTGAAGAGAAGGAAATTGATACGAACAACAATGAACAAAAGAAACAGGTGTAAACACAAATAAAGAATAAAAGTGGTATACCTTTGAGAAAGTGCCAATTAATTTATTTAACAGTGTCGATTTTCCAACAGAAGGAAATCCCACTAGACCAACCCGCGCATCTCCACTTTTAGTAACATCAAAGCCTTCACCAGCACCACCACCACCTTTGGAAGGAGGAGCCAAGAGCTCCCGTCGTAGCTTTGCAAGTTTTGCCTTCACATAAATAACAATCAACAAATGCACAAAGGAAAATAAAAGACAAAAGGAAACAGTCACATGCTCTGAAAGAAAATGAATCATGCTGCAAATAAAATGAAGCCATAGAAATACAAAAACTATTGTACGAATGGTACAGCAGGTAATAAAAAGTTATCATTTTCCTTTCTCTTGCACTAGCACAAGATTGTTTATCACTGATGATTACCTACTCAGCTAGGATGGCTGGATAATGATGCACCTAGGTGATTCCAATTTCCTAGAGGAAACATTTTAAAAATCTGGATGAGGAGCAGTGCAACTTAATGGATGCTAGGCGGGCCAACGAACCATTTATTCTCGTTTCCTTTATCCTTCTTCAAATAATACAAGTCATGGAATAAGGCAACAATTCTTCCCACTAGATGAACATGAATGGTTGTTTTTCTTATGCAAGGATATATGTCTAGATGCAATACCTTAACTTCAACCAACTGAACCACTGAGCATAGAGCATCTTAAATAAATGCTAACTCGATGCTCTAAAGCAATGCAGCAACTTGTTCTAAATCTAGAAGAGCTAAAAACACTCACCACCATAACCAACACATCATCTTATCCTCCCAGCTAAAAACAATCAAATATGGCTTAATAGTTATGAACTATTAGGAGATAGATCCACTTCTCTTAAGGAAAATGGTTCATCTACATCAAGGATAATAAACATTAAAGATAGTTAGGGAAAGAAATCTAAAAGACAAAGAATTCTTATCAGAAGGAACTCATTGTTGGAAGAGTTCCTTGATCTTAGACGATGTCAGTCTCTTAAGTAAGTCCAGCTCATGGTGGTACATATTCAAGATAGAACTATCAAGTTCATGAAGAACCTATTAGGCCAGTGTTCTAGAGCTTACATGACCAATTGAATAGACCTGATATGATACACTAAAGCAGCAAAAAAAGGTAAATAAGTATCGACCATGTTCACATAAGCAAGAAACCATAATCCAACATTGAATCACAGTAAACAAATAGAATCAACATCCCATCTAGCTAAACTTATGATCAAGACTGTAGATCATAAACAATCAGTGTGTCGACCTGCTTACCATAAGAAAATAAAATATCTTTACTAAGCATGTATCACGCACAAATAACCAAGAAAAATCGTTGACGAGTATTTATAGTTCCTTTCTATGAAAGAGACAAATTTTATATGTATAAATATGGAATCCTACTCCCTGATAATTATAACTAACAGCTAGAAGTTGTGCATAAGCAACTTCAAGCAGACGAAAAGATAAGGAGAATAACCTTCAGCAGGCCGAGATGGTGTGTTGTTGCCTTATTCTTCTGCGTCCGTGCCATCTACAACACAAAATAGAATTGACGCCCAAATGATTAAAAAGTAAAACTGCTCACTGAAATCTATCCATAATAGAAACCAGAACTGCAATGCACCACTAATCTTCTAAATAACCATCACTAAATCCATACGTGCAATCAGTTCTAAATTGTTCAAGGAAAAATGAACGCCATCAAGCAAAATAACAAATGCCCAAGTAAACGCGAGCATGCCCCATACTGGCCAAATCAGAGACGATCACGACCACTCCGAACTCCGCGAGCAACTCAACTCAACTCGCCCAAGGGAAACTAAGGCTAATCGGGCACCCATACGAAGGTCGAGAAGTATCCCAGGATTGATTCGCAGAGCGGATCGAACAAGATGGAGAGAGGATTATTGAAGACTATGAGATCAGGTTACCTCGTCTTCGATGTCCTTGATCTTTTGCATGACGGTAGCCATTGCTGCTCACTGATCTGGCCAACGAGCTCGCCTTCACCGTCCCCCCGGCGAAGGGTCTAGAGGCTTCGGAAGCGGCGGCGGAGCCGTAAAGAAAGAGGAGAGGGCCAGAGGGATGGGAGAATTTATTATAGAATTTTAAATTACTATATAAATATAAAAGTTACGCTAAACCTTATATAAATTGGATTTCTAAAATAGATTTAGTTGGAAGAATTTTAAATTTTTTTGAAAATTAAAATGGAGGATAATAAGAGACGGACAAAATGGGGCGCGCGGGAGAAGACGAGCTAGAGGTGCGAGCGGGAGAGGGACAAAAATCGCGGACTCGCCCGATAAAATACCTGGATATAAACCCTCTAAACCCTCAACGACAATACTTTTTAAAAGCGTTGTCTTTGGCAAAAAACCCGCTAAAAGACAACGCTTTCCACAACGGTTTTTTAAGGTTGACCCAAAATAAACGCTAATAGAGAACGCTTTCTGAACAAACGTTGTCTTTTAGTTTTAAAAGACAACGATTTTGACTAAAAACGTTGTAAATTGAAAAATCACAACGCTTTTGCTAAAAAACGTTGTCTTTGGGGTGTTGTCTATTAACTTTTTTCTAGTAGTGCAGAGAAATTCTCTGGCTTCAGCCTCTGCCACTAGATTAAGTAAGCTTCTTGTTGAAATACCGGGGCAGGGCCTACTGGTGGTACTGGTGTAGCTGCAGGCATAACTGGTATCGCCTGCTGGTTCCCTGGTGGGGTGGTAGAGTTTCCTTGCTGATTCATTAGAGCATTTATCACTTGCTGCTGCTCCGTGACTTGACGCTGGAGTTCAGTAACCACATGCATAAGATCAGGTGGGGGTACTGTCTCATCAACTCTGTTACTATGTCTTCTAGCCATGCTTATTTTCATAAATGATAACAAGGCTAGCATAAGATTATCCTTCTTACATATATTCATGTATATTTAAACTAAAAGCATTCCTTATCATACATAAAAGAAATAGAATAGACATAGAATTTCTTACTTGGAGCGGCAGGATGGAAGCTTGATGTGTGTGTGTAGTGGGAAGGCAGACCTGCTCTGATACCAACCTGTAAAGCCCGCCCTTCTCGTACTTATAGAGGGGAGGAAGGGCGGCGCTACGCGAACATACATGCATGCATATACAGCGGAAGAATTTGAACTTAAAATGACGAAACATGCCTTTACATTTAACCATGTAAATATCTCAACATGTAGTATGTAAACATCTACAGCATGTGAGTATGCTAAGTATTCATGTTTATAATTGGTTAAAGCTTTTCTTTCTGCAATACCTTACATGCTCTTTTAAAACTACAACTTATAGTAAGTACACTATGAGTAGGAGGTGGACTACTAAGCATGCATAGTCATTTCATAAAGGCACTACTTGATTCAAGTTCATGATAATCAACATAATGGAAGTATAGGGGCCTAAACACAAGTATAGAGTACATGAATATCAATAGGGAATTCCAAGTATAATCTAAGTACCTAGTCATCTATCATTTAACAATTTAAACATGATAAGAAGGTTCTTAGCAATTCTTTAACTAAAACAAGTGCTTAACATTTCAAGGTTTCATAGAAAAAAATGAGTATAGTTTCACATCAAGTATAAACCATCAAAATAGGTCTAAGTTAACATCAAGTAGCAATCATCAAAAAGGCATCAAGTAGTAATTGACTCTTAACAATTAACATGCAAAACTTTAGAACATGCATAAGTCATGAAACATAAAGCAGATCTCTTCCACCATGCCACTGCCACACACATCTTTGCCCCCTCCTGCTGCTTCCTTTAGTTTAGCCATTCTTTACCATTTTCTGCAGTACAAGGGAAACATGAAAACTATAAGCACATAGGCTTTGTAAGATCCTTTCCTACTCACAAAAGTCATAAATTATGAATTCAACATAGAGTAGTGATATATTCATTTAGACAACATATAGGCATAACATTCATATAAAGTAGTGACATGATCATCTAGAAAAACATAGAAACTTAGCATTCTTATCACAATAGTACATCATCTCAAGCATGATAATCACATAGGCATAAAATGGGTATATGCAAAATGTTCTTTGAAAACATATATATTATAGGTACTTAAACATAAATCTCAACATAAGGGCCTGGCATTGTACCACATATATTAATTTGCGTGCATCCCTAAATAAATTCGAGGTAGCTAATCCCGAACCTACTAGGGAACTAGGTCCATACTACGACCGTCGATCTAGGGGCAACATAGGAGCCCATCCCGTACTAGGCCCGTACTACGACCGTCGACCTAGGGGCAACGTAGGAGCCCATCCCATGGACCTTGCTAGGGTCCGGTACAAGTCATACAAAAGTAAAATAGCATATCATGTTCCTTGTCATAACATAAAGAGTGCTCTTAGTCCCAACTCATAGGGAAGCATCTCTTAGGCATTTCATTATACATAAGTCATGCATAACATAGGTGTGCCCTAGTGGGCATGAAACATAAGCATGTATGTAACGCCCGCCCTTACGTGGGCCTAGAGGGACGCTACAGTTTGCTTTCATTCATTCATCCAATTAAATCACATACAAAAACCACGAAACTTCGCAGCGGAAAAATATAAAACATAACATGTAGGGATTTCATATGTGATAAATAACATATACTATGCATCTATTGTCTAGCTATTAAGTTGATATTAAAAACATCTTAGCAACAACATTCAACATAAAGATAATTCAGACAATCAGCATGCAAATATAAATTCATATTGCCCGGGACTTTGCCAAGTCACCACCACACACATCTTCATCAGCCTTTTCCTGCTGCTTCCCTTTGTTCAGTGACTGCTAGAGGGATCTGCAACATAAGAAAGTAAACTATAAGCGCAAGGCTTAGTAAGCTCCTTTCCTACTCACAAAATCCACATGTCACATACAACATATCATTTCATAATCATGTAAGCATGAAGACATTTAAACATGGTATAAAGCACGTGAACATTAATCTTTCATCCTTAGCATTTAAAATCATAAACATACAATTGATGAAAATGCCTTTTAAAACATAATATCATAATAGATCAACATAATCATCATCATCATTGTTGGGATCCCTGGCTTGGTACCAAAGCGCGCTCCCTAATAGCAACTGGGGTAGCGAGCCACCAGCCCTACGAGGTTAAAGACCTTGGTCTTACCAGGCCCAAGACCTTGGAATTGGTCACCTGGATTTGTTTAACGACAACCTTGGAAGTCGGGTACCAGCCATGCATTAAAGTAAAATAATGTTGTACATGCTTTCTTTTCATTTTCATCATGAATGTTCCTTTCATTTCTTTAAAAGACCTTGGTCTTTAACATAGCTTAATGAACATTCATGCATCTTTTCATTTCATATAGCATGTTACATTATATCATGATCTCATTATTAAGCCTTGGCATGAGATATAACATAACATTATGGTTAACATCATTCCAATTTGGATCAACCCTAACCTTCCCTTAAGGTGATCGAACATTCATAATATTCTAAACCATGGTATCTCATTTCTTTTAACATCTACTCATGTTCAACTAACCATGGTTCATCATACTTGGAACCCTAACCTAGCTAAACCCTAATTTCCTTAGGATCAAAGTCTTCTTAGGGTTCTTAAGTTCTTAACCTTGAACATACATAAACTTTGGTATTATAGTTTACATTCAGAATATCATTTAAGCCCTAATCTAAGTTTGGCCGTATTAGTGGTACTCGTATTTCATATTTACGATGTTTTCGCTACGTGGATTTTCTATATGTTGTTGCGGATTTGATATTACATGCATGAGTTAGTGATTGTGGTCGTGTAGGCCTTATATGCATTCTGTTGTGTGTGTTGTGTGTATTGATTGGACGAGTAGTCCTATTTCAGCCGCCTGTGGCTGAGTATTTGTGTATGTATTTAGGGAATTGTCATAGTTACTGGGGAGATGCTACCGAAATCTTTCGGACGGCCTTCTCGGGACGTGACACATGCCACTGCCGGCGTGTTTCCGACCAAATTACGTAGGATTCCGGCCACAATCCGGCCGAAATCCGACGCCGGACGACGCTCCGACGAGTGGCGCGTCGAATGAGCCCGGTCCGACGGTCGGCGGTGATCGGATAGCGCGGCGACAACAGCCGGAAGCTGAGGGGGTCGGCTATGTCACGCACGGAGGTCGTGCTGCGGGGTCACATAGAATATCATGTCTATATATATATAATGTATTTAGATCTTATAAACCAATATGTCCCATCTCATATTTCATATATCAAATCAATCTAAAAAATATGATTAATTATAAGATAGACATCTCATCTCACATTTCGTACATTAAATAAATATAAAATAAGATAACTTCTAATATGATTGAGGTACATTTGGTACATCAAATAAATTTAAAAAAAATAAGATAGCTCCTGACATAATAGTCATGCACATCAGAAATTCATCACCGTAAGTGCACTTGCGTGGAATCGAAATCCTAGTGATTCTACACAATCAATCTAATAACCATTTATGAAAAGATAAATTAAAAAATTATAATTATGATATCAAAATCCTCATCACTCGAAAGAATTACCCATCCGCATGCCATCACGCCATGCCCTACGAGGCTACCATCTAAAGCACACGTGAAAAGTGGCTAATCGTCACATTAATTAACAGAGATAGTTTTGGGTAGGGGTGTAATCGAACCGAGCTGAGCCAAACAGTAAGAGGCTCGAGCTCGAGCTCGGTTCGTTTTTCCAAGTTCGAGTTCGGCTCGAGTTCGATTCAAGCTTTAATTCTTAAGCTCGAGTTTGGCTCGTAATGAAATTAAATAGTTCACGAACGGCTCGAACTCGGCTCGAAAAAGGCTCGTTTTAAAGTTAAACGAATTCAGTTCGAGCTTGATTTGAAAATAGCTCGTTTAAAAGTTAAACGAGCTTAGTTCGAGCTTGGCTCGTTAATATATAATATTTATAATTCATGTAATATATATATATATATATATATATATATACATTCGTGAATCTCTTAACAAACATGTTCGTGAGCCTTTAAACGAACATGTTCGCGAGCTCACGAACCAAATACTGTTAAGCTCGAGCTCGTCTCGATAATATTTTTGAGCTTGAAATTAAGCTCGAGCTCGGCTCGTTAACTTAATCGAACGAACTCAAACGAATTTTTTTTTGAGCCGAGACTCGAATAGCTCGTGAGCAGCTTGGCTCGTTTACATCCCTAGTTTTGGGGGTTTAATTAATTCCCATGTTTATAGTTATGGCACAGTATTGTTCTCTCGATATGCTTTCCAAATTCATATGTATCAGTTCTTTGTAGAAGAACCCAATGGGCTACTGTGTAAGTTAACCAAATGTTACCATGCTGGCAAAGGACCAATTTATGCAGTAATTTAAAGAGACGTGTGTGGGTTTTCCGGAGGAAAATAAAAGACGAATAAAAACACGTCAAAGCATTGGAAGTTAGTAGCGCATTAACATCCAAAGGAATCAAACAAAACTGCTTCTGTATAATTTAAATGCTGTATGCAACCCATGCAGAGTACAAAGATATAAATTGACAAGAAACAGCATAAATTATTGTCTCATACTATTGTTTAGAAAAGGACTTTTAGATATAAGTAAACATTGGAAACTAATTGTGTGATGAATGTACGAGAGAGATCTATTTCGCAAAAGGATGGATAATTCAAAAAATGTGAATTGCTGAGATAATATCTTATTTCATTGTGGTTAATTGTAATTTTTTGATTTACCTCTTCATAAATGATTATGAGACCGATCGTATAAGACTGCTAGGATGACAGATTCCATCTTTTTATATAAAAAAAATATGAATTACTGTTGCAGTTTTGGAGATAAAGGAGAAAAAAAATAAAAGAATAATGGTGGCCCAAGGGATCTAAATAGAGCTATCAAACGGGTCAATCCATGGCGGCGCAGGCCAACTCATGACGGACCTATTATATGGCGGGACGGGACGGATCAATCCACCAACTTGGCGGATTAAGAAATTTCTAACTCAATCCAACTCATGACGGGCCGCAGGTTAGACGGACTAATCTGCGGGCCTGTTAAAAAATTTAAAAAATTTTAAGTTTAAATTATAATTTAAAATGATTAAGTTGAAAATTTAAGTTGGAATTATAATTTTTAAATTTAAATTATAATTTAAATGGATCAAACCTACTAATTCATTGAGTTTTCTATTTTAATTTTAAATTTTAAAATAAATAAATAAGCTTTCTCAATCCGCGGACCAACCTAAATCCATCGTGAGCCAATTCACGCGGGTCCCGGGTTTAGGCGGATCAATCCATCTGAACTCATCTTAAAATGGGTTGATAAAATTTCAATCCAATCCGTCTAAATTATTTGACGGGGCGGATCAATCCGACGAACCTAATCCAAATTAACAGCTATAGGCCTCATGATCATTTTGTTACTGGTGCAAAGAAATTTTTGAATCAGGACACGAGATTACCTTACCTGGGACTTCAGCCATCGCCGTGAGCTCCTTCTGTCAGACAACCTGTAGTAAATGAAGTTAGAATTGGATTCCTCAGCTCCCAGTTCTCAATTCATCCTCAGCAAATATTCCTTTCATTTCACTGACAGATTTTCCTTCTCAGAGATGTCTGAAAGTCCTTCAATTGCCCCACCACCATCACAGCTGCAGAAATTCAACTTTAATGAGTCAGAGGCAGCCATGGATGGAAATGAAATGAAGTAAAAGGACATAAATCCAATCGAAACCACTTTGACAGCGACTTCCTCTTCTTCCAGCTTTAAGCTTGACCCCTTCGCCTTCAGTCGCCTTCCACCACATCCTAAACTCCCAGTGAATGGGGAAGCAGTCCTGCTTCTACAAGCAGAAGCTGAAGAAGGGCTTGTGGTCTCCTGAAGAGGATGAGAAGCTCGTGGAGCACATCACCAAGTATGGCCATGGCAGCTGGAGCTCTGTCCCCAAATTAGCAGGTTATTATTTCGTTCGCTTATGCATTGAGAAATGCACCTTCAATTAATGAAAAATTGGGTCATTTCAGGTCTGCAGAGGTGTGGAAAGAGTTGCAGATTGAGGTGGATTAACTATCTGAGGCCTGATCTGAAGAGGGGCACATTCTCTCAGCAAGAGGAGGACCTCATCATTCGACTCCATGAGGCCATGGGCAACAAGTAGTGATGATTTGTTTGCCTAGTTAACTAGTTGATTTATTTATCTTTTCATTTCACATTATTTTTCTTTTCTCGCCATCATCAGGTGGTCTCAAATTGCAGCCCAGCTGCCTGGGAGAACAGATAATGAGATCAAGAACTACTGGAACTCATCCATCAAGAAGAAGCTGATGCAGAGTGGAATCAATCCCAGCAAACACGCAGTTGAAGCACATCAGGTTGCAGAAACCATGTGCAGTGACTCCATGGCCCCAAGTTCGTCGAATCGATTGCCCAAGAATTCTGAGTCGAATCCATCAACACTGTCCGTGGTGCCACCTTTTGTTTCATCAATCTCGAACACGATCCTCCCGACCGACTTCCATGTCTTGGGGGCTGGCAATTCCTGCGGAAGTGAGTTTGAGTTGCAGAGTTCTGGTGTTCTTTTTGACGGTAGCATCCTCCAATGGCTGGAGTTACTGCCCAACAAAGGTGTTCCAATCCACATCAATGGTGAGCCAGAAGAATTGAAATGGGCAGAATATCTTAATGGCACCACTTTGTCCAAAAAGGACTGTGAGAGTCAAACCCATGGCTTGCATGGATCATCAAGCAAAGCAGAAAACCATGTATTCTCAGCCAGCGGCTTCGGCTCTTGCCATGAGATACAACCTCCTTCTCAGCTTTAAATATGCAGATATTGGAACCAGAAAGAAAGAAAAAAAAGAAGAGAAGAGTTGTCATAATTTACAGGTGTGCGTCACAGATTTTTGCATGTATATATAAATCGTTTGATATATAGAGGGATCTGAATTCCATTGAAGAGAATAAAGCTTGCTTCAGTTTGTTTGTGTGCTGTAAGTTTTTGTAACCTAAACCATCAAATCTCTGTTTCAATTGAGATTGTCTGATAATAAATATATAATTTGAGATTCATACTAATGGTTTAAGATTTCATATAATGACTCAATCATGTCATTATAAAACTAGGACTAGCAGATTATCACGCAAGAACTTGAAGTTAGGGTTGTTAGATCAGTGATTTCTCAATCAATACTACTGTATCACTTGCTTTTATTAATTCTTGCAAACTTTGTCAGGTGCAAAGCATCTTTTTTAAAATAGTAAATATCTCATTCTATTGAAGCATCCTTTTCCACAAGGTGGCCTTCAAATTTCACGTCATTATTCTTGCTCAAAAAAATTCCACATCATCAATTAACTATTTAATAATAAAAAAACTAATAAATGATCTCAACTGACATCACATTTCCATCATGAATTGTTTACTTAAATTTACACCTCTTTTACCTTTCCTCTACGTAACTACAGGGAGTTTCTAAATTTCAGAGCACAAGCATTTTTACAGATGAACAAATTATTGGTGGACAGGTTTGTTATTTAACTTATAAACACTCGCTTATGTTTATTCAATAGTATAAAATATATGAAAAAGAAAACATAGACAATGGTTGGTGCAACTGTACCCCAAGTGATGTTTTGATGCTTTTGATAAAATATTGAAGTCATATTTGCTTATGTAATTGGCATATAAATAGAGCTTGTAAAAACTCAGTTGGTTGCACGTAGTGTTAGAATCATGCGATGCAATACGCGTATTTATACGTTTTGGAAACATGCGCAGCGGAAATAAAACAATAATAATTAATACTAATTATTACAACACACGCATGTATAGTCAGGAAACAATAAGTATAAGACATGACAAAAATTTAAATTTTATAGAATAAATTATTCTACGTGTACCTGGCGTATGACACTAAGCGGGAAGGGCATCAATCGTACGGTCCTCGTCAGAGTTCTGCGACAATCCACGCGAAGTGATCTTTAGGACAACTTCCAAAATCTCAAGTTGCGCCACAGTCTTCGGTACTAGCCGATAAGTAGTAACAGTTGATATGAGAGAAAATTCTAATATCGGAAACATGTAACAACACACGTTGCGATCGTTTCCAAGGCTTTCTGTCTATCGTCGAGAATCAAATTTCAGACAATATATAGAAACAAGAAAATGGGACCAAAATAATTTTTGGAGAATGGTAAACACTATAGCACACGACAAAGCCCTAACGACTACTCGAGATCCCGAAAAATTACAACTCCTTCGTCCAACGAAGAACTCCATGAAAACTTCTCTAGTGAACGATTCGGCGGCAACAATAGGGTTGAACGAGGACTCCAAAAGCAGTAGCATCACAACCCTTGCTAGAACCCTAGCCCGACAACATTAAAGGAGCAGTCCGGCGGCGACGATAGTGGGAACTCGACAGTGTTAGGATCGGTTGGTTCGCTAGGGGGGGTGAATAGCGTTTCTCGCTTTTTCTTGTTCTTTCTCTGCACAGAGATTAGCGGAAGCAAAAATATAAAAGAGAAAGAAAGAGATCAACGCTAACCCGGTTTGTTTACTTGGTCTCCACCTCCGCAGAGGTGACTAATCCAAGGATCCACACGCACACACACACCCGATGCACTATGAATCTTCTCCTTCTCGAAAACCTTGAAGGCGGAGAAACCTTTACAACTCTTTGGATCTCCTCAAGAATGATATAAAATGTTGTTTAGGAGGAGAGAAAGAATGCAGAGAATGGAGAACAAACAAGTTCTCAGAAGAAGCACAAAGCAATAAAAGAATAGCGAAAAAGATGAGTTGTTCTCGTGCAGGCTTCTTTTATAATCTCTGCAACATCAGTCGACTGCTGGCAGGGCCAGTCGACTGATGCCTTCAATCGGCAATAAAATCTTGCATTAAAGCGCATTAAATGCTTGCCAATTTTCTGCAACGTTCAAATAGCAGTCGACTGTCCAAGACCAGTCGACTGGAAACAGTCGACTCACCATAACACCAGTCGACTCCTGTCTTCCTCTGGCTCGACTGATCTTTCTGTATGCGTCTGATTTATGAGCAGTCGACTGCTGGCAGGGCCAGTCGACTGGTGAAGCTGAAAAATCACATTTCAGCTTCTCTTGACCTAGACCTCGGCCTTCAAACATCTCCCACAGCCTCATGCCTTCCCTGCACTAGCTTGAGATGCTTCCATCAGCTTCGTCATGTCAAGTTCTTGCCAAGACTACCCACTTGGACTTTTCCTTGCCAAGACTACCCACTTGGACTTTTCCTTGCCAAGACTTCCCACTTGGACTTTTGCTTGCCAAGACTTCCCACTTGGACTTTTCCTTGCCAAGACTTCCCACTTGGACTTTTGCTTGCCAAGACTTTCCACTTGGACTTTTGCTTTGCCAAGACTACCCACTTGGACTTTTGTTTTGCCAAGACTACCCACTTGGACTTTTGCTTTGCCAAGACTACGCTTGGACTTTCCTGCAAACTTGCATCACACATGTTAGATCACAAGTATTGCCTAACTTCAAACATATTTTAGCCAAACATTGAAACTCAATGCACTTGGGGCAAAGATTGCACCAACAGACAGTGGCGGCGACAGTGAGGGATCGGGTGACAATAGGAGAAGAAGGGAAGAGAGGGCTACCTGTTCTCAGCTTCTTCTTCAGTGGATGGCTTCTCCGGCGGTCGATAGAAGGCGAATGGGCTTCGGTAGGCTCGATGGCGATGAGGAACAGAGGAGGGGAAAGGTGAGAAATCTAGGATTTTTGTTGCTTCTCTCTGCTTGATCTCGTGTGTCAGCCCTCCTCCCTTCTTATACTCGCGGCTGGGGCGAGGAAGGTGGCAAGGAAGCCGGAACCATGGTGGCGGCGTCTGTCCGTTCTGTCGGACGTTGGTGCAGCGCAAGAAGACAGAGTCAGGCGAGGGAATCACGCGAGTGGACCTGACCGGGAGAAGGAAAAAACTGGGTTTTAACACTAAACCGAGTTTGGGTTGAATCGGGTCTAGGTATGGCTACTGTAGCAGACCGGTTCGAGTTTGGTTCACTTGGTTTAATAATCAAACGATCTCCAATTTGACCCAAATAAATTTTATTTGATTCATCTTCTCAACAAATCTTCTCATCCCTATTATTTTTCCAAAATAATTTATATTATAAACCAAACCAGGTTGGTTCAATTTGGTTCAACAACCAAACTTTCTCTGATTTGAACAAAATCAAATTTTCTTGTTGTTTAGTCCAACCAAACTAATATTCTCTCGATCTGAGTGTTGGGATGTATACTATATGCCTTGCTTTTTGTATAAACATCTATTTTATAATAATATTGAAATGAGAATCACATTGGTCAAATATTTACATTTTTTATGTTATGCAGTTGTCCATTTAATTTATATTGTAGATAACATGGTGTGTGGTGCCACACAGAAGATCATGCTATCGGTTCCTTATAAATTATAAATAGTAGCTCACAACCAAGATGGATAGGGATAAACTATTAGAGTGGTTGTAGTGTAATTGGTATTAGTTTATCTTGACTATTAAATTACACTAGTACACTTTGTGTGTATTGAGCAGGACCATTTGAGGTCGTTCGATTTATACTGACTATATAATCGAACTAGACCTCAGTTATTATGGATGTGCATGCTCTTAATCCCGATATAATAACAAGCACATATACTTAGTATGTATTTCTTTAATTCATCAAAAGGTGAGATTTATCTAGTTAAATCAAGAGGCCCGATGAGTTGGGAGATAATGTTATGTATATGGTGTGTTGTTGATTATAGAAGAAAACTGTATCCTAATATTTAGGTTGATGATGTCCCCTTGAGGAGCTCATAAGGATTATCATGTAAATCCTGCAGGTGGACTTAGTTCCACATGATAATAAAGTTGAGTGGTACTACTCTTGGATTCAGAAGTTAATTAATTGAGTTGTTAGTAATTCAATTAATTGACGGACATACGATATCTTAAACATAGGGAGATTAATGCACTCATGATAAGAAGGAGCCCATATTATAATATGGGATTTGTGCAGTAGTTCAATAATAACCCTTTAGTGGTATGAGTTATTATTGATGGACTTGAGTTGGGTGTTCAGGGAGAACATAGGAAGCCCAAGCCCATTAGGAGGCAAAAATCAATTCCTCCTCTAGGTCCCTGCTGTAGCTTCTGATAAAGCCTCATATCCACCTGAGAGAATTCTGTAAGAATTTTGGTTAGGAAATTCTATTAAGATTTTTTTTAATGAAAATTTCTGTTAAGAAATTCTGTTAAGAATTTCTGTTAAGAAATTCTGTTAAGAAAGAATTTCTGTTAAGAAATTCTGTTAAGAATTTCTGTTATGAAATTCTGTTAAGAATTCTATTTCTTCTAAATCATAAACAAAATTTTGATATGATTTTTTCATAGAAATTTTGTTAAGAAATTTTGTTAAGAAATTTTGTTAAGAAAATAACAAAACTTAATAAAGAAATTTTGTTAAGAAATTAATAAAATTATATTAAGAGATTTTGTTAAGATAATAACAAAATTTAGTTAAGGAAACTTATTAAATAAACTAATCAAATCTTATCAAGAGATTTTTTTAGATTTTTTCTAACTAAATCTGGATAAGAAAAGTTTGTTAGATTCTTTCTAAATTTTCTAAGATGGCAAAGATATATAAGGAGAGGAGAAGGGGAGGCTAAAAGATAATATACATACAACCTAATCCTTTAGCTGCCCACCCCTTCTTGCTTTCTTCTTTTCTTGTTTGATAGGGCCGACGCCCCTTCCCCCTCCTCCTCTCTTCCTTGGTTGCTTAGGTGTCCATCTTCTACCTTTATCCCTTTCTAGGGCCGACACACAAGGATCTCCTCCTTGCTGGGGTCGGCGGCCAAAAGAAGAGGAAGAAAAAGGAGAAGAGGAAGAAGAAGAGGAAGAAGAAGGGGAGGTCCTTTTCCTCTTTGGCCGAATCTCCTCTAAGTCTCTTCCTTCGTCCTTTCTTTAGGTGGTGCCACCTTGAAAGGATTCTTTCCTTTGATAGGGTCGGCGCCTAAAGAAGATTGGAGAGGGATAGGAAGAGAAGAAGAGGTAATTTCCTACCCCTTAAGGATAATTAAGGAAAATTATGCGCGTATAATTAACGAACTCCGAAGTTGATCTTGTCTAGGAGTGGTGGTTGCTCCCATATCCAAGAAGGCCTTAGCCTCGCCACAACCTGGAGATCAATTAGGAACTAGTTATTTATACAAGCATGATTAGATAGGAAATTAGAATTAATTATGAAAGCATAAATAAGAAGTTCAATAATTGATTTTGTCTAAGGCCACGCCTGGAAATCAATTTATTGAATTAATTATTAATGTGATCATAATTCAAAATCCTCAAAGTAAAAACTAAGTGGGAGAGGGATTCTTCGAATCCCACGGTCTCCATTACTGGTTTGTAGGTGATGCATACAGACTTGCGTGCTGGCTTAGACCTTCCTCCCCAACGGATGGGTCTGTATGCGGATCACCAGAATAAACTTCCTAAGGGATGGTTATAGGAAGCTACTTAGCTCGCGTATACGTCCACACTAACGTGACGTCCACACTAACGTGGCATGCTAATTCTTCGGTGCTTGAGGTGTTGGTGAATTTAATTATATTGTTTTGAGGAATATTCCATCTTGATTTTCCAGTACGGAAAGTCATCACCCGAGAACAAAGGTGGTCTTGCGGTGTTGAAACCTTCTTGATGGGTCATTAGTCTAGCACACAAGAAAGAAGCACAAAAAACTTTCCAAGACTTGGTCTTGGATTAGCAGTGTGGGAGAAGATTTAAAAATATATGAAAGAAAAAAATCAAAAAAATTTCTTGATCTGTGGTTGCACTGAATTCAAGAACCCTCGCTCTGATACCAATTGTAGGATTGAAAACACGCGAGAGGGGGGGGGGGTGAATAGCGTGTTTAACGCTTCTCGATTTTTATAAATTCGGAGTTCGTAGTACGTGCAGAAGCGATTAAACGAAATACTTGCGAAAGCAGTTAAAATAAAAAGCAAATTGAAAAGACTGAAAAGAATAAATGACACTTTTGTTTTGCTTGGTTCACAACCCAAGGCTGCTACTCCAAGGCCCACGGTCCTTGACCGTTTACTGCGGGCAAATCTACTAAAGCACTTGCCCCTCACGGCAGTAAGTGTAACGAAGTACAAAGATCACAATTTCAGAAACTCGGTACAATTAAAATGAAATTAAATAAACTCAGTTACCGACTTTTGGATCACGCTGGAACTCCCCAAAATCTGATCTCGACGTATCGGCGGGTCTCGGGATGATCTGGATCATGTATGACACCGACGTCGAGCAAATGACACTTGGGAGTCGCGAGAATGGAGCTTGGAATTGAAAAAACTGTTGTCATTCGGCTGCTGCTCGCGCTCTTCTTTTATAGTCGACCTGAGTCGACTCAACTGCTCATCTGGGTTGACTCCAGTCGATGTGGCAGATAAACTCTATCGTTCTCGCTCGTTATCCTGCCTGAGTCAACTCTGATTGCTGCTTGAGTCAACTCTAGTCGAAGCGGCATCAACCGGATCATCTTTTGACCCTAAGTCGACTCAGAGTTCGCTTGAATCGACTCCAGTTTGAAGTGGCGGAAAACCGTTGCGCTAACTTCCGGGATTCGGCTGACTCAGCTGGAGTCAACTCCAGTCCCATTTGGGTTGACTCCAGTGACAAAAATCAACTTTTATCCCAGAGTTTACTTTCGATCGATTTTTCCATTCCTGCAAAAAATGTTAGTAAATAACATGCAAAATAGACTTGTTTTTGAGCCAATTCCTGGAACCAACTCAAGATCTTAACTTCAGGTTTCTAGTGAAACCCTAGGTTAGACCGACGCCTAATGTTCCCCTTGAGAACGCGTCCTCACCCACTCCACTCAAGAGAATTTATGTAATGCCAACTGAGTCCTCCTGACTCGTTGGACTTTTGCTCGGCTCTGTCCTCGGCCCCCAGGGTTTGTGCTGTGGCTCGGTCCTTCCCGATCAGTCTAGTCTTCTACTGCGATTTGGTCCTCCTGACCAACCTAGACTTCTTGCTACGGCCTGGTCCTCCTAGTCAGCCCAGACTTCACCTAGTGCTCTTGATTCTGCCAAGACTTCATTGCCTAGTCTCCACTAGGACTTAGTCAAACTTGTGCTCCCTGCACACTTAGATTAACATATCAGTCCAACATACACACTTAACTTGAACCTAGTTCCATTATCAAAACTCATGTTTGATCTGCTAGTGCTCCCTGCACCAACATAGCTCACCAATGAAACCATATGATAGGATTAATTGTGATTCATTAGAGATTATGATACTCCATTATTTCAATTCATAAATCTAAATGCAGATTTTTGCTTGAGGACAAGCAAAAGTTTAAGTCTGGGGTGTGATGAGCGTAGGTTATATATATTTTCTAGTCATGTTAACGCTCATCTACTTGTAATTCATTGTATATGATCTACTTTGTCATACCTTATTCTTTTATAATTACATATTTCTACTCTTTTGCTCGGAGATCTACTTTTACTATATTTTAATTGACAGGATGTGATTTGGAGTCAAAACGATGCATTATTGATGGTGGAGCAAGAAGTGGAGAGAAGAGGCTCACACTGGCCATGCTCTCTGTCACGGGTGAGTCTCTTATGTAGCAAACACGAAGAAATGGAGGAAAAGGAGCAATAGAGCAGAACACGGCCGTGCCTCACATACCCATGGCCGAGACACGGTCGTGTCCCTCCTATTGATCAAAGACAATGGGGTCGTGCCTATCAGGCACGGCCGTGCCCACTTCCACCGCAGGACCAAACCAGGGCCATGCCTACAAGGCACGGTCGTGCCCCCATTTTCGGCCTGATCGGGCTTGGGGTCGTGCCTATGAGGCACGACCGTGCCTCATTACCAGAGAAGCGCCAGTGATTGGCCGTGCCCAATAGGCACAGCTGTGCCATTTTTCCCGAAGCGTGTTTGTTCCAGGCCGTGCATATTAGGCACGGCCGTGTGACGGAAAGCACAGAGCGTGTCTCCCTTTTGGACAGTTCTGCAGACTTAAAGTAAAATGAGCATAACTTTCAGCTCAGATGAACCCACGGGCCGTGCCACCTATCAAAATGTAGCTAACTTCAAGATCTACAACTTTGCTTCAGGGTGTACAGAACGATGGCTTCTCTATGTCGTGCTAAATAGCACGGTCGTGCCTCCTAACCATGGCCATGTTGGGTGCTCTGCCCAAACTACAGACCAAACTTCGAACCAACATAACTTTCGGCTCAGATGGAGTTATGGGTCGGTCCACCCACCAAATTGAAGATAATTTGAAGCTCTACAATTTTGATTCCTAGTCCATTTGAAGACAACTAGGTTTATTGAGTGAAAAACCCATTGAGGAAGAACCTAGTAAACCAAAGAAAATCTGGGCAGTTTTGGGAGAGTATAAAAGTGGGAAACAAACTCAATCTTGGATTATCTTGGGACATTCTCCAAACCCTAGATCTTGGCTTGGGTGAAGGCGCCTCCCCACTCTTAGGGAGGCCCTAAACACTTCATCTCCACTGATCCATCCTATACCGGAGCGAGAAGATCTTCAACGGATGCCCACACTTCAAAGATAAATCTTCCCCTTTCATGTGGATGACGTTTTTCTTGCGTTCTTATTGTAACCTTCTTGTAATGGAGTAGATCTTTGAGTTTAGGATCTAGGATGAACATCTATGTAATGATGGTGATGTATGAACTAGTTTATGTCATTTTTCTTATTCAATGAAGTGTATACACTTGTTTAATGTATTGTGTGCCTTAAACGTGTTTGATAAAATGTTTGTGTGAGCGCATATGCATGATTATGAGGGGTAGATTACTGTGTAGGGAGATTCTAGGATTGTATGACCGGGGTGCCTTGTGATAGAAGGTGAACTTTTAACCGGACTTTCCGAAGTGATCCTTACATGGTGATAAACATCTATAAGGGATATCTAATGGTTGGTGGCCACTAGGACAAGGTCCTTATGATGGGAAACACTAGAAAATCCATTCTGGTGAATTCTTGCAGAATAAAAATTTTTCTGAAAATGAATTTAAGTTGCCCTCATAGTCGATCAAACAAAGTTTGATCGACGTATTTAGATCATTGGGCTCTTGTGTTTGGTTTACAGGATCCGAGATAAGAAGAATAATTTATTAAAGCGGAAACATAAATTGTACCTCTTCTCTGAGTTGTCTTTGAAGGAGGTGGATGACCCCTCGATCTTCTACTGTATATCTTCTTCTCTTCTCGAATGTTGTGTGGACAACGATCCTTCGAGATGATTCCACCAAGTCTCTTCTCTCCGATGGCAAGCAAGCAAGCAAAACCTTCCTCTTCCTTTCCTTCTCTTATTTCTCTCCTTCCTTCTTCTTCTTGCCGCTGGCCCTAAGGGAAGAAAGGAGCTTGGAGCGCCGGCCCTTAAGGAGCAAAGAGAAGGCTAGGGGCACCGGCCCTAAGGGAGGAAAGGGAAGGAGGAGGTGGGGTGAAAAAAGGGGGGGCACCGGCCACTTAAGAAACAAGGGAAATATTATTTCGCTAAGAACTTATTTCCTCTTTGCAAGCCTCCTCTTTTATAGCTTAGCCATCATGAAAATTTATTAGAAAAAATCTAATAAAATCTTTAAGAAGAATTTATTAGAAACAATCTAATAAACTTATCTTATCTAGATTAATTTAGAAATAAATATCTTGATAAGATTTTATTAGAAAAAATCTAACAACCTTATCTTATCTAGATTTATTTAAAAATAAATCTCTTAATAAGATTTTATTAGAAAAAATCTAATAAACTTATCTTATCTAGATTTATTTAGAAATAAATCTTTTAATAAGATTTTATTAAAAAAATCTAACAACCTTATCTTATCTAGATTTATTTAGAAATAAATCTCTTAATAAGATTTTATTAGAAAAAATCTAATAACCTTATCTTATCTAGATTTATTTAGAAATAAATCTTTTAATAAGATTTTGTTAGTTTCTTAATAAATTTCCTTGTTTAAATTTTATCTTTCTCTTAATAAAATCTCTTAATAAAATTTCATTAATTTCTTAACAAAATTTCTTAATTAAGAAACTTTATTTTCTGATAAAATTTCTTAACAAAATTTTTAACAAATTTTGTCTGCGGAAAAAATAGAATTTTTTAATAGAATTTCTTAACAGAAATTCTTAACCGAATTTCTTAACAGAAATTCCTAACAGAATTTTTCTCCGGAAAAAATTCTTAATAGAATTTTTCTTCCAGAAAAATTCTTAATAGAATTTCCTATCCGAAATTCATTCCAGAATTCTCTTAGGTGGATTCGAGGCTCTATCCAGAGGCTATAGTAGGGACCTAGAGGAGGAATTGGATTTGACCTCCTGATGGGCTTAAGCTTCCCATGTTCCTCCTGAACACACAGCTTAAGTCCATCAATAATAACTCATTCCACTAGAGAGTTATTATTGCACTACCGCACCAATCTCATATTATAATATGGACTCCTTCTTACTATAAGTACATTAATCTCCCTGTGTTTAAGATATCATATGTCTGTTAATTAAATGAGTTACTGACAACTCGAATCTAATTAACTTCTGATTCCGAGAGTAGTACCACTCAACCTTTGTTATCATGCGGAACTAAGTCCACCTATAGGGTTTACATGATAATCCTTTATGAGCTCCTCAAGGGGACATCATCAGCCTAGATTATAGGACACAGTTTCTTTCTATAATCAACAACACACCATGTACATAATACTACTTCCCAACTCATCGGGCCTTTTGATATATTGCACTAAATCTCACCCCTTTGATGAATCAAAGAAATATATACTAAGTACATGTGTTTGTTATTATATTGGGATTAAGAGCATGTACATCTATAGTAACAGAGGTTTAGTTCGATTATATAGTCAGTATAAATCGAACAATCCTCAGATGGTCCTACTCAATACACACTGAGTGTACTAGTGTAATTCTAATTACACTACAACCAGTCCAATAGTTTGTCCAATCCATCTTGGTTGTGAACACTGTTTATAATCTATAAGGAACTGATAATATGGTCTTCTGTGTGTGACTCCGCACACTATGTTTATCTACAATATATATTAAATGGACACTTGCATAAAAACTAAATACAAACATTGACCAAATATGATTCTTATTTCAGAATATTGCATAACGGATGTTCATACAAAAGTTAGACTTTTAGTATACATCTCAACACCTTAATAGGGTACTCGGTGATAGAGGGTATAGCGTTGGATCGTATGACCGGGGTGTATTGTGACAGAAGGTGAACCTTTAACCGGACTTTCTGGCGTCACCTTTACTAGAGGGCCACCACATAGGACTTCAAGGTCAAATGTCAACAAAGTCTAACGAGGTCGAGTTGATATTTTGGTTAGAATCCCTACAAGGTGGTAGACATTGAGAATAAGGGAATAAATATGAATTAGGGACTTCACCTAGCATTGATATGAATCCGAAATTTTAGACTTATCCATCTCATCTATAAACCCCCAAGCCAATCTTTTTCTCTCTACCATACACACACAATCCTCAACCATTTCGCTTCCTTTGAAGTCTAGACAACTAGATTTGTGACATTATTATATAGCTAATACATTATCCCTATGGTTTGATATCTTTTTATTACTTGATGACAACCGTATACTTGCAGAAGTACATCATATGTCCTGAACTAAGCAAGTATAAGACGATGAAAGGAACGAAACATGATTCAGTGTAGCTGCTGAAGAGTTAAGAATTGTTCTAGAATCAATCGTTGATTTTTTGATCAATTTGAAATCATGATGTACTACTAGGTGTCACTCATGATCGCTCCGTAATTAATAGTTAATTACGGACGACCAATATAATCAGAAACCTATTGGATCACACACTACAAGTTCTCCGAAGGAATTAAAATGAGTTTAAGAATTAGATTCTCAGAATGAGAGAAATAAATTCTGGTTGGACTGGACAAAAGAACAAAATGATGAAATTTGTCTAACGAAGATGAAATGAACGAAACTAAATTTGTTCAAATCAGAGATCGTTTGGTTAGTGAACCACATGATTCAATTTTGAATCAAAATTGAACCAACTTAGTTTGGTTTATGATGGAAGAGATTTTGACAAAATGGAAGAGATGAGAAGCTTCGTCTTGTGAAGACAAATTGAACAAAACTGATTAGGGTCAAATTAGAGGTCGTTTGGTTATTGAACCAAGCAAACCAAGTTTGAAGTCGATTTAGTTCAGTCTGGTTCAGACTTCTCCGGTTCAGCTTCGGTTCAAATAGGAAACCCTAGCCGCTGGATTATTTTTGTTTTGTGGTTTTCACATGAAAGAAAATCGGGCGGTAATGTAGCTCCTCGTTAGAGAAGGAATCACGAAAAGGTCGGTACTATAGGGTTTTCTCGTGATAAAATAGGACTCCCCTATTTATCTTCTCCACGTGCACACACGGTAACCCCCTGTTCATCTCCTTCCTTATTCTCTCCCTCCCGTGCGAGTGTCACTGCCAGCCGCGCCGCTCACTAGTTGCTTGTCGCCCGTCGAAGAAGCAAGAAGAGCACAACACCGGTTGTGATTCTCTCCGCAAAGGCGCCGATCCTCGTCTTCTTCTCCACGCGACGCACCGTTGCCTACAGAGCCATCTTCCCCGAGCAACGCTGCTATTCGCCATCTCTTCCTCTTGAAAACCCTATGGCGCCGGGCTTCTCCCACTCGAGCGCGCGCCGACCGCACTGAGGGAGCATCGTCGTTGACAACTACCATTCCTCCTCTTCCGAGTGCTACCGGGTTCTCACGGCTACTCCTCCTCCCCTATGCATTGCGGGCTTTTCTCTGGGGTTGACCAGTAGTGAAGGGAGAGGACCAGACGGCTGCTCCTTTGTTTTTCTTGAATGCTGACATGTTGTCTCTTGTTTGCCGAAAGAAAAGCTTGTTGCCGAAAGAAGAGAAAGCTTGATGTCGAAAGAAAGAGCTTGTTGCCAGGAGAGTAAGATTGGTTGCCGGGGAGAACTTACTGTCAGAAAATAGCCTTTTGAGGGTTGTTATTGGAACATCCTCGATGATCAAAAATTATTTCCAGTCACCACTAGGCACTACCGGAAACTAGGGTTTAGCCGTAGAGTTTTGGCATCGAGGGTTGTCATATCCAAGAGCTTATGAAGCATTCTGAAAATTATTCCATCGTGATCGGAAAGAGTTTCCGGTCGTTTATCTTTATCGTCGGTCAAAGGTTGACCATTGAAAACAACTACATCGGGAATACGATTCTCGGTGATAGTTAGAAAGCCCCAAAATGATCGCGATAAATGTTGTTGCGTGGTTTTCAGAATAAGGCTTCTCTCGATTTGATCGTCATCGATCATCGACTAGTACCGAAGACGATGACGCTACTCGTGGCTTTTGAAGCCGTCCAGATGAGAGTTTGGTGTGGATCACCAATAGAGATGGGACTCCGATGAAGACCGCTCAATTGATGACATTGCTTAGTGTTATAATCCACGAGGTATATGCAGAATTATTTAGTTTTCTGTAAATTTTAATTGTGCACGTTTAGTATAATTTATTATTCTACAAAAAATTTTAATTTTCTACCATGCCTTGTATATGTTATTTTCTGTTTTGCCATGTGTGTGTTGTGATAATAATTAGCTTAATTATTTGTATATTTCCGCTGCGCACGTTTACGAAACATGAGAACACGCACATTGCACCGAGACGATCCCAACACAAATGACTTGATCAAACCATTGTAGATACTTCCGTAGCGTCTCCCGGGGCTTCTACTTCATGGTGAACAAGTTGAGAATGTTTTCTAATAATTCTTGCTACTCGTAAACTGGTGCAGAAAATCATCTTTGAAATCCTTGAAGGAACAAATAGAAGACGTAGGGAGCCTCTTGAACCATCTTTGGGAAAGGCCTGACAAAGTATTCAAGAAGACTCGGCACTTCACCTCGTCTGTATATCGATGCGACAAGGAGGCATTATCAAAGCAACACAAGTGGTTTTCCGGGTCCGTGGCTCCTGTGTACCTGCCTAGCTATAGTTATCGAAAGTAAAGAGACAACTGTTGCTCCATGACATCTTTGGAGAAAGGGGTATCTTCCACATCTTCTTCGGGGAGGGATAGGAGCTTTCCTCCTTCAGTCAAGCAGAGGTGCTTCCCCGATCCTAGATTCATGTGAGTCCTCCCATGGTAGGGCTGCATCCCTCTGGGCTGAAACAATTACTTGGGAACCCCTGGCCCCAGGCGATAAAGCTGGACTTACTGGATGAGCCTCCACCGATGAACGGGGGATGCCCGTGGCCTGTGGTTGAAAAGGCGGTTGTTGCCACAGTGCTTGTTGCACGACCCTGTGAATCAACTGATCTAGGTCCTTAGGTGTCATGGTTATCACCTCATCATTGTTTCATTATTCACTTGAATCATGGTTGTCAACAATTATTCTAGTGTTAACCATCACGTCGTCTTAGCTCAGTTTTCTCATAGACTGCGCCAATTTATTCCGATAAAATATCGTGGATGTCAAACCATCAGTCAACGAATGATCTGACGTGTGTGATTTCCTGACAGAGCTCGAGAGAGAAGATGACAGGAACCTGAAATGCACTTTAGAAGGAGGTTAGTTTGGTGGCAAAAAGTCTTGGCAGACCACTTCAACTCTCAAGTTTGGATTTGTAAAAGAAAATGAGATTTTGGTAGGAAGAAGAGTTCATGAGGTTTTTTCCCGGAGCTTTCTCCAAACCTGTTGAAGGGTTTATATATTTACTTGAAGAGCATCTCCACGTCAACCCGAGGGGGGGGGGGTCGTCTAAAGGGTTTGAGGAGAGCGGATCTGACGATTGCTAGTATTAGACGCAGACACAGGGTGTCTAGGGGTCCAGATCTGATAATCTCGTAACTGTATTCTTTTTTATTAAGCTGTTAGGCGACAATCACTAAATATTCTGCTTCTCTTTTAGCATTTGTGCAGATATGAGAGAGTCTAAGTGAGGTCAGGTCTGACAACCTCGTAACTGCACCCCTTTTATAACTTTTCGCTGTTACATGCTTCAGGAGTCTATATAGTCTCTCAATTAGGCTAAAAAGTGGTGTCCAATGCGGGAACAATGAGAGGCCAAGTAGTTGAATGGATGAGCAACCAAGTGCCCAGATGCCTAGTGGTCGAACGGTAGAGTGGGCGAGCAGGCGAGTGACCGAGTGGCTACTGAACGACTAAGAGATCGAGTGGTCGAATGACCGAGAGGCTGACAGACTGCTGAATGGTCGAGAGATTGAGGGGTCCAATAGCCGAGTGACTGCTAAGTGACTGAAAGGTCAAATAGCCAAGTGACTGAAAGACTACTGAATGGCCGAGGGGCCGAGTGGCTAGTGAGTGGCTGAAAGACTAAATGCTTGAGTGACCTAGTGACCGAGAGATTGCTGAATGACCGAGACACCGAGGGGGCGAGTGGTCGACCCTTAGGGTAATAGTACATCTTTTATTGACTTTTGACTTAACATGTCAGTTTAGCTTTTGGCTATTAGTGCCACGTTGGAGTAATTAGAATCCGCCACATCAAGGATTATAGAGAAATCCTATCATGAGCTCCTCTGAAAAGTTTATGTTTGCTTCAGTCATAAAGGTTAAAAAAACTAACAATGAATCAGATACTGCATGACATTTTTTTATTATTCAATTCAACTTATCGATCAAACTTGAAAGTTTCGGATTTCTACTGTCTTACAAGAAGGCATTAATGACAGTAAAATTTTTGATGAATCGCTACAATATTAATACGAGAACTCATTACTCGTACTCCCAAATTTGATTGTCTAAATCCATGATACTTCATCGTAGATAGTATTGAAAGACTAGTGGCTAGAACATTTAAAGATGCGGAAACATTCCTAACTGATCCCATGTCACGGAAGCCTAAAATTCGAATTTTTCTATGTTAAACATGAACAATTTACTCCAGAATACCGTTTTATGAACAGTATCTTTGTTGAGAAGTTTTTTAAACGTCATTATCACACTCGACGATTGCAGTTGAATTCTAGGTTGGATTAAAACGAAGATAATAAGAAGGGATGAAACAAACTTGTTTTGCTCCCTCCTCCTTGCTTAATCGGGGTTCTTCCCGTACACAGCGGCGCTCAACGGCTCCCTCAGAAGGGAGCTCCACACACCGTGGAGCTCGGTTTCCTCCGCCTCCTCCGGTGGATCCTCGGGAAGGAAGATGGCGATAGAAGGCGAGACGACGAGGGAGGAGAAAAAGACGTCGTGGAGGTCGACGTCCCACTCTGATGTGGCATCCAGCCATGGGAACTCGAACATCCCCAGAGGCGGTAACGCATATCCTAATTCAGTCACCACGTCATCCGAATCGGACTTCGTCTTCTTATTCTTCGTTGTGATCTCCCCCTCCTCAGCGTCGGCGTCATCCGATCTCTTCCTCCCTCGGTCCATTGATCGGCTACACTGATCGATGAATCGAGTTGCCTGAATATGCGCATAAAGCAGAGATTAGATCAAGGATTTTACTTCGAAAGAGGGATCCAACTGTTTTAGACTCACCTAAGATGTGGATCGGTTGTGGTGATCGCTGCCTCCTTCGCCTCGGTGCTTTTTATTTGTTTCAATTTAAAATATTAAAATCTGTTCGTTGTTGTGTTTATATAGATACCTTCGCCGTTGCTTACAGTTACAAATTTGTTATCGAAATTTGGAAAATGTAATTGACTTGAATTTGAAATTTTGTATAGAACGGAGCCGTCAGTTGCTATAAAAAAACAATTCAAATTTATTTTTCCATATGTTATCGTTCTCTTTACAAAATGCAATTGATATTGTAATTTTATATAACATTTATATAAGATATTTTATTTAACAAAATACCTCTAGAAATTCAATGTCGTCCTCCATCCTATTCTCGTTATTATGTAACTCATATTTCAGCCGAGCCTCGCAGTTATATAAAATTCCCGTAAAAACTTGTGGCTAAGATAATTCATCTACGTTGCATCGGCAATTTATTAAAGCAGATTTAGCTTTATAAAATAGTTTAACGCTATATTTGGATAGGATGAGAAAAGGTTCTGTTCCGATTGAGAACTGCTTCAGGACACGTCACTGGACCTCCTTGTGGATGGTTTGGAATAGTGGCTGATGGTGGAGACGATGGGAGCTTCACGATCGCCAGACACTTCACCGGAGTAGAAGATGAGCGGCAACAGCATCAGGGGAGACCTGCGATCACAAAGACCGTCAGTAGGAAGGCCAGGGGGGTGCCCTGGCGCGACCACTCCGACGATCAAGTCAGGGACGGAGGAAGAAGATGATGAACAGTAGAAAAGAGAATGGTTGAGAGTATGAGAGTAGCCAGCCCTCTTACCTGTCGTCGGGAGTGGTCATTTTAAGGAAAGATGAGCGTGCATACCTGTCACGTCATCATTTAAGGAATGTCTCATCATGATTAATGAAGTGGCAGGAATAATCGAGTCCCTTGTCCCATCGCCGATAAAGTATTATGTTGTCACCATCTGAAAATACAGCCGGGCAAGCCGCAGAGAGATAGCATTAAATATAGGGGGCATGGGCTTGTCAGAAAATCATGATGAGGTGGGTCAGTGCAAGTGGTCAATCGAGAGTGTGAACAGGCGAGTCGATGAAACCGTAGCAGTGTGGAGGATTCGGCATGAAGCTAGTCGAATGGAAGGATTCGGCAAGGCTTCCACCGAGTGTAAGGATTCGGCGAGGCTTCTGTTGAATGGAAAGGATTCGGCGTATAGTTAGCCGAAGGGAGTAATTCGGCGTATAGTTAGCCGAATGGAATGATTCGGCGTATAGTTAGCCGAATGGAATGATTTGGCGTGTGGCTAGCCGAATGGGATGGTTCGGCATGCAGCTAGCCGAATGGAGTGATTCGGCGTATAGGTAGCCGAATGGAATTATTCGGCATGTGATTAGCCGCATGGAATGATTCGGCATGTGATTAGCCGCATGGGATGGTTCGGCGTGTGGCTAGCCGAATGGGATGGTTCGGCATGTAGCTAGCCGAATAGAGTGATTCGGCGTATAGGTAGCCGAATGGGATGGTTCGACATGTAGCTAGCCGAATAGAGTGGACATACTTCGCCGGTGTAAGCTTGAGTGCCTCGAAGGAATCGGCTTAGCGGCTGGGGCCCTCTATGGTGGGACCAGCTCCAGACTCGAGTCTGATCATAGCTAACCCCTTGGGTTCATCCCCGGAACATAAGCCTCCCCACTAGTCTAGTCGAAGGGAGCGTGAGTCGGACTGACTAGACTGAGTCAGACTCGAGTTTGGGTCTAGTCTGGAGGCTCGGTTGTATCAAGTGAGGAAGAGAGAGAGACAGAAAAAGCGATCATGCCGTTACGTGGTTCGGAGGGAGGAGAAACGATGGGAGACAGGTGTCGCTAGGCAACGGGTTGCATTAATGAGGGGACTATCGGCGTGCGTGCGCGGAAAGGGACTGCTGTCTTTTCTAAGACAGGCAATTAAGGCAGCGTGCCTTTTGTCTGCCTTTTCCTATCACCACCATGACGTTAGCAGATCTGCTTGGGGAATCGTGCTGATCCGACGGTTCTCATTGGATCCCGCCTTTTCGATACCGCTTATCAGACGGTCCCGATGAAATAGGGTTTTGATATATAGCTGACGAGGGATTGCGGCGGGGTTATTCGCTGTCTTCGTCTTCGCGCGTGTCCATTGCTGCTCAGTGTCTCAAGCTACTTCATCTTCTTCTCCGACGAGTTTTCCGGCGTAAGCTCCGTTTCCCTTTTCTCTTCTCGAGTTTCTTTTGGTGCCATTTCTTCTTCGTTCTCTCTTTCGTGTTTATTTTGTGTCTAGCCCTAGGTTTTATAATAATGTCGGAGTCTGATAATGCCTGGTACGAGTCTACTGTGTCTGTGTTTGATAGAGAGTCTAGGTCAGCGGTGAGAATCCAATATGAGATTCCTCCACAGTATAAGATCAAGGTTCCAAAAAGCCACCATATGCCACACCTTCCCCCTCCTGGTTTCCAGACCTTTTTCCTTGATCAACTGGAAGGGGGTCTGCGTTTTCCCATCCCCGAGTTCTATATTAGAATAGCCGCGTATTTCGGTGTCCCTGTCAACCAGTTGGCTCCTTACTCTTTCCGACTTTTACCCTGTGTTAGTATAGTATTCCAAGTGTATAATATCCCCCTGAACCCGACGGTCTTCCATTACTTCTTCTTTCCGAAGAAGAAGGAAGACAGGGTTTTCTACCTTAACGCCCGTCCTCGTCTAAAATTCTTGGCGGAATGTCCCTCTTCTCTTAAGTTTTGGAAGACAAAGTTTTTCTTCGTGCGTCCCCCTAGTCCTGTTCGAGTAGCCGAGTGGTAGGACGACCTACCACTTCCCCCTCGGCTGAGCGGCTACAAGAAGGATGCCGCCTACTTGACGGCTTCGCAGGTGCTGGCTGGCTTGATGTTTCACACCAAGAGGATACTTAGCGAGGAGGGCCTTTTATTCCGAGCAGGCTTGAGTCCCATCGCTGCGGAGCTATCGCAGCAGCTTGATAAGAGATACGAAGTAACACCCGCAATTTCCCTACGATAATTCCTGGATATTTATGCATAAAATGTTAGATTAATCATGATAAAAAGGAATGAGCATGTAGGTTTTGAGAATGACCTAAGATGTTGCTTGTAATGAGTTACAATGCATAAAGGCTTGGCTATAAAAAGGAAGGAAAGAAAAAGAAAAAGAAATGTGGAGATACCAAGGATCGATCCTTGGACCTCCAATATGTAGCAAGCCAAGTTAACCATATGAGATGGTAATGCATTCTTGTAAAAAGAATGAGGGCAATGCTTGTTAAACCTGAAGGTTTAAGGAATTTCATTAAAACCAAACGGAGAGGAAAGAGTGGGGTTGCATCATGGGATTGAGGGGTTCGTAACTGCTAACCCTTTTCCTTTATAAACCCTCCTCGAGACCCTTTTCTCCTTTCGCTTCCTTGGTTCCTCCTCTCCCTTTCTCTTCTCTTCTTGCTCTTCTCTGGCCGAAGGCGCCGGGAACATTGGAGCCTTCAACCGGTTGCAAGGGAGGGCTAGGGAGACTAACCTAAGAACGAAGCTGTTCGTTGTTCGTTGAGGATACATCCTAGAAACTCCAAGATCACTGTAAGTTCCCTCACCTGCAATATAATGGTTCCGTGCTTATGATTTTACAGTTTCTGAACATGAATTTATGGGTGAGAACTCGGTTGTTTTAAAAGAGAAGACCTGCATGTTTAGATAAGGGCAAGTTTTCGTAGGATGATAGTTGTTACCGGAACTTCTCTATGTTATAGCATGTTTTAGGCTTCGTATGTTATGATAAACAAAACCTAAGGATCCTTTGTTAGATCTATATGCTGTTAGGTTGTAATCTCATTAAACTGGTGGTTGTATGTGCCAGGTTAAAACAGAACAGAACTTAGAAACCGAGAACCCGAGAGCAGAAACCCTGGTAATCGACTCGTTAGTCGATTACCAGAGGTGTAATCGATCGCCCGATCGATTACACGCTTTAATGGGAACGAAAATCGCGACTCTTAATCGATCAGCCGATCGATTAAGAGGCCGTAATCGATCAGCTGATCGATTACGAGGCTGTAATCGATCGGTTGATCGATTACCAAGCCTACTGTGGACACGTTAATGAGGAAATCGATTCTCTGATCGATTAGGCTTCTGTAATCGATCGGTTGATCGATTACCAAGGCCACTGTGACGAAAAATTTGAACAGGATTGACCCGTGGGTCGATTTAAAACCTAGCAATCGATCTGGTGATTGATTACAGGGATATAGGTCCTCTGGTTTGGTCGGTTATGGTGAATGAAGCTTAATGAAGCTAACTCCTATAAAGAAAGTACAACCAAACCTAAAGTTAAAGTTTAAATGTTGTTAAGCATAAGATGTTATGAATTACGTTATGACGAATGTATTGAATATGTATGACGGGAGTGTTCATTATGAAAGAAAGAAAGATGTTATGGAACATTCGTGTCATGATGGAAAAGGAATGTAACCAACAATAGTAAATGGAATGACATATCATAGTTTAGAATCTTACGAAGGTTCGGTTGCCTTAAGGGAAGATTAGGGTTAATCGAATTAGAATGATGTTGACCGTAAGGTTATGTCTTATCTCATGCAAGGATATGAAATGAAATGTTGATATGATATGGCATGCTATATGAAATGAAATAAGAAAGATGCATGAATGTTCATTATGTTATGATAAAGAAATGAAAGGAACATTCATGATGAGAATGAAAAGGAAGCATGTATATCATGTATAGCATTATTTTACTTTAATGCATGGCTGGTACCCGACTTCCAAGGTTGTCGTTAAAGAAATAATCCCCTCAGCAGCAGCTGGAGGCCGTGTCTCAAAGACACACCCGTGCTTCAAAACAGAATCCAGCCAAGTCATGGCCGTGCCTCAAAAGCACGGCCGTGCCTTCATCATGGAGAAGCCACTGTTGCTGGCCGTGCCTTCCAGGCACGGCCGTGTGCCAGAACAGAAGAGTCCAAGCAGCAGGCCGTGCCTACAAAGCACGGCCGTGTCCAGCAATTGAGCTCCAGACAGTGTGTGGCCGTGCCTCCCAGGCACGGCCGTGCCATCAAACAGAAGGAAGACAAGTCTGGACCGTGCCTAATAGGCACGGCCGTGCCCCAGAACAGGAGCTTCACAGCTGCTGGCCGTGCCCCCAAGGCACGGCCGTGCCTTCTCCTTTGCCAGAAGCCAACACAAGGCCGTGCCTCCCAGGCACGGCCGTGTGCACGGGGGCGTGCTGCTTCCGAACCCTGCACTATAAATAGGTCTCTATGGAGACCTAGGAAAGGGGGGAGACTTTGGAGAGCCACCGGAGTTGTTCTAGAGCCGCCGACGCCTATTTCGGAGGGAGATTCGACGATCCATCACCGATCCGACTGCTCCAGACCATCTTCATCCCATCTACGCAGAGATTTCACTCCGAGGAAGAAGATAAGTCTAGTTTCCTGCATTTCTTTGTATACCTTTGGGAACGAGATGTATTCTTTCTTTCTTTTGGGTTGTAATCTCCACGCTATGGAGTAGATTTCCCTAGATTCTAGGATGTAGGATAAATCAGATGTAATGGATGATTGTATTTGGATTTGATTAATCTACCGTTTTCTATGATATAACTGTGCATTGTTTTGTGGATTTGTGCTTGTGCTTGATGATAAATTGTGTGTGTGTGAATCCATGAGGGTAGGGATTTACTATGAATTGGGGAATCATTAGGCCGTATACCGGGGCGCTCTGTAACAGGGGCAGACCTTGAACCGGGCGAGTTCCGAGGGGTTTCCTAATGCGTAGTTAAATTCCTATGAGGGATAGTTAGCGGTCATTCGTTATTGGGGAGAGATCTGTAAAAGGATATCCAGTGACAGGGGATAGGGTTCTTTTAGTATTCCGGGGCGCCTGAGTGACACGGGCAGACCTTGAACCGGGCTTCTAGAACCGTTTCGAACCAATAACGAGTGACGTAAGAACACCAATGATTTAATTCGAGGATACCTGACGAGGTTGAATTGGATAAATTGGTTAACATTCCTACAATTGAACAGTTATTGAGGAAAGGTAGAGGATCCAAGTCAATTAATCCATTCTCTGAGGAGTCCGAAGTCCTAGGATCGTTTCACCAATCAGTGTCACAGTCGATCCCTTTCTCTGACTTCTAGGATAAAGCACTTTAGAACACTCCCATCTCCCCCACACAACTCATGATCAACATTCTCTCCACCTTTTTGTGCTAGATTTAGTAAGTAATTCCACGGTCCCTGTGGATTCGATCTTTTTATTACTTGAGCGACAAACGCTATCAGTGACCAATACCAAGGTTTTGGGCCTAGTGAGACCACAGGTGACCAATTCCAAGGGTTGGGCCTGGTAGAACCCCTTTTAGGCTGGCGGCTCGCTACCCCAGTGACTATTAGGGAGCGCGCTTTGGTACACAGCCAGGGATCCCCAAAGAATGATGATGATTATGTTTACCTATTAAGTAAATATTTTCAAAAAGGAAATGATTTTCATGTTTACGATACAATGTTAACGAGCAATGATTGAATAGGCATGTTAGGAAATGTTTACATGCTTGTATGCTTTACTGTTATGATGTTATGTAACGGTTGGATTTTGTGAGTAGGAAAGGAACTTACTAAGCTTTATGCTTATAGATACTTCCTTATATTGCAGATCCAACTAACAGGTATTAAGAAATGGGAAGCAGCGGGACAGGGCTGAGAAGATGTGTGTGGTGGTGACTTGACCAAGCCTTGGCCATGCAAACCATTTTCTATTTGCATGTTAAATAATTTAATTATCCTGTTAGAAATTTAATTACCAAATGTAGAACTTATTAATCTAGAATTGCTATGCAACCTAGGTTAGTTTTATGATTCGGTTATCATATAGGAACTTCTGTTTGTGAATAATGTTAATGTTTCCGCTGCAAAGTACAGTTTTAGTTGTTCGTATATGATAGTTGGATGAATGTAATGAAATGAAAAGTAGAACTGTAGCGTCCGTCAAGGGCCCACGTAAGGGCGGGCGTTACAGAGACTTCTCCACGCATTACTAGGGAGGAATCACCCCGCCGCATCGTCTACCCAGCAGCCGTATGCCCTCCTGGTGCGGCAGGAGTGTACCCCGGAGGCATATTTCCACCAGGCGAAGTTCATCTGCCTCCCATTGCGACAGATGCCCCTCTTCACCGAGCTGAGGTCAGTGAGACCCTTGACCGAATTCGCAGGCATCGGGGGGCTTCTTTCTACGAACCCTTGACCTTGTCTGACATAACCAGCCGTAACATCTACAGCCTGTACCGAGTAAGTTTTCTTAGTTTACCATTTCCCTCATTGCCTAGGATAAAGAAGCTTGACATATCTACTACAGATCCTAGCCGAGTCCTTAGAGCTGCACAACCGTCTGCCTGGGGTTTACCATCACTTCAATTACCTAGATAGCCAGATAGCCGAGCTACGAGCCAAGGGAGATGAGTTGGAGAAAGAGCTTGAGGCAGCCCGATCCGTTGTCAGCCAGCCGGAGCATCAAGAACAACTTCACTCCTTAGAAGAGCAAGTGAAGGTGATGAAGGCTCGAGAGGCGGGTCTGACCGCTGAGCTTGAGACGGCTCGTTCAGCGGCCAATCTGCAGAGTCATCAAGCTCAGCTGCGTTCCTTGGAGGAGCAAGTCTCCCAGTTGCAGGCCAAGGAATCGGAACTGGTCCGGGAGCTGCAAGTATCTCGCTCTGTGGCTGATCAACATCATCAGCAGGTAGGCCTAACTAGGGCTCAGCTGTTTACTGCCGAAAACAGGGCGGAGAACTTAGAGCAAGAGCTGCAGGAGGCTCGAACCCAGGAGCAGGAGGCCCAGGAAGAGTTGAAACAGAAGAAGGACCGGCTGATCGAGCAGGACACTCGGCTGGCTAAACAAGAGGAAGAAATAAGAGAGCTGAAGATTTAGTTAGATCAAAAATGCGCTGATCTAGATTTTGCCTGCGATGAGTCCCGGAATTTAAAGGAACAAGTCGCCAAGCTAACTGAAGAAGTGACTCAGTTGGAGAAGCAAGCGGCAGACTTAGCCGAGTCGGCTAGGGTGGTCGAAGACGTCTCAGCTGACGCTCGGAGTGAGCAGGTAGCATACAAGCTCAACGAAGAGGACCGACTAGAGGAGGCCAAGGAGGCTTGGCTGAAGTCAAAAGAATTCACTGACCAGTTTCTGGGAAGGACCGGCAGCATGCTCCAGGCCGGATTTGAGGGAGCCTTGAGGCAGCTCCAGGAGGCGGGCGTGGTGATTCCTGACGAAGCCTTCGACAAGTTAGATCCGCAGAAGGTATGGAAAGCACTACCGGCTTCGGCGCGGACGACTTCGACGGTTGTAAAAAGGCCTCCGACTGGCAAGGGGAAAGGAAAGGGGAAGAAATAGAGGCCTCCCGCCGCGGCTACTCGCATGTACTTTTTGTAACTTGTACATTTTTTGGAGTTATCAATGAAATATTTGGTCAGCCATTTGCATGAGTTGGGTCTATGGTAGTCACCCTCAGATATCCTCTAGGGTGCACTACTACCTTCTAGGCTAACCGAAACAAGTTAGGATGCACTTGACCGAAATGAGGGAGCTAGCTAGACTGACTTAGAGTCATGTAAAAGGAGATTCTGAATGAGTGGGGAGTATGAGAGACTAAAACTCTCTTATGAGCGAGCAATCCTGGAAAAAGTACTTAAAGCCGAGTAACTTGTTCATCCGGCTCTAAACATGTTCAGCACAGTAGATGGTTATAAACGGGGATCCTGATATGTTCCACCGAATGGCAGATACTAGCGGAGGACGTGTGCTCACGTTTGTCGAGTGTCGAGTGACAGACCGAATGTCGCATGTGGACGAACAATGGGTGCTTCGCCCCGGGGGTCTTGGCATGCGAATTTCACATGAATTACCCTCGAATCGCCCCATGGGGTTGTCTGTGGAACTTAACGTGTGGGGTATGAGTTTGAGAATGATTCAGGAATTCGGACGGTGCAGGTTTGCGGACGATTCGGAAATATAAACGATCCGGGCGTGCGGACGATTCGGAAATGTAGACGGTCCGGGCGTGCGGACGATTCGGAAATGTAGACGGTCCGGGCGTGCGGACGATTCGGAAATACAGACGATCCGGACGTGCGGACGATTCGGAAATGTAGACGGTCCAGGCGTGCGGACGATTCGGAAATGTAGACGTTCCGGGCGTGCGGACGATTCGGAAATGTAGACGGTCCGGGCGTGCGGACGATTCGGAAATGTGCTTACGTCAGCGCCTGCCTTGGGTTTATACGGGCGTGATGGCGTTGACGGATGCTTCCATGTTGGGAAGACATATGTGATGGCGGCCGCCTCTGTATCAAGAAGGCGTCACCATCATAAAGGAGGAGAGCAGGTGTTGCCGTACCTCTTGACTTGGATGTGGAGTTGATCCGAGACCTATGGTAGAGTCAATGGAGTAGGTCCGAGACCTAATTACGTCGGTGGAGTAGGTCCGAGACCTAATGCAGAGTCGATGGAGTAGGTCCGAGACCTAATTATGTCGGTGGAGTAGGTCCGAGACCTAATGCAGAGTCGATGGAGTAGGTCCGAGACCTAATTATGTCGGTGGAGTAGGTCCGAGACCTAAGTTGGCTCGATCCGCGACTATGTCGGTGGAGTAGGTCCGTAAGTTGGCTCGATCCGGAGAGAGTATTGTGAACGGCCGAGGCCTGTAGGAAACATCACTTGTCATTATGTGTGGAAGATGGATATAGACAAGTAATGAGAGGAAGAATAGAGAGTTAAGTGTGGTAAGGCCGGAGATGCGTGGCGCTCCAAGGCCGGATCAAGCCTTTTCCCTCCGAGTCGGTGAGGTAGTAGGCGTCGGAGCTTGTCTTCTTGTTTACCCGATAGGGGCCTTCCCATGGCGGTTCAAGTTTTCCCACTTCGCCTGCCGGTTTCGCTTTCTTCCAAACCAAGTCCCCTACTTGGAATGATCTGGGGATCACTCGGCGGTTGTACTTGGCGCACATCCTCTGTCGGTAGGCCATTAGTCGTGAGGCGGCTCTATCTCTATCTTCCGTGATGAAGTCCAGCTCCATCCTTCGGCGTTCCCCGTTGTCCTCATCATAGAGCCTTATTCTGTCTGAGGGGACTCCTACCTCCATGGGCACCACAGCTTCTCCTCCGTACACCAGGTGGAATGGGGTCATGCCAGTGCTTTCCCTTGGTGTGGTTCGGTAGGCCCATAGTACGCAAGAGAGTTCTTCCACCCAGCTGCCGCCTTCATGATCCAGCTTAGTTTTGAGGCCATGCAATATCTCTCGGTTGGTGACTTCAGCCTGACCATTGGCTTGAGGATAGGCCACGGAGGTGAATGCTTGTTGAATGCTGAGTCCTTGGCACCAGGACTGAATCTTCCTGCCTTGGAATTGCCGGCCATTGTCAGATACTAGTCGTTGGGGGATGCCATATCGGCATACAATATTCTTCCACAGAAATTTGATGACGGCCTCTTCAGTGATGCGGGCAAGGGCTTCAGCTTCAACCCACTTAGAGAAGTAGTCGACTGCGACTAGCAAGAATTTCTTCTGTTGCGGCCCTATCAGAAAGGGACCTACAATGTCCATGTCCCATTGATCAAAAGAGCATGAAGTGGTAGAAGCCTTCAACATCTCGGTTGGTCGCCGCGAGAAGTTTTGGTACTTCTGGCAGTGCAGGCAGGTGGATACTAGCTTTGCCGCATCAGCTTGAAGGGTCGGCCAGAAGTAATAAAATCTTTCGGGCCAACGATCTTCCTCCCGGATGGTTGCCGCAGCATCCTTGATGAGCTTCCCGTAATACGTAATCGGCGTCGTCTGGTCCCAGGCATTTGAGCAGAGGACGGGAGAAAACGCGCCGATACAATTGATCTCCTATCAGAGTGAATCGGGCTGCGCGTCTTCGGAGTGCTTTGGCTAAGCTGGGGGCAGGAGGAATGCCGCCTGTCTGAAGGAAATTGATGATGGGGCTCCTCCAGTCTTCTGACTTTAATGCAGCTTCAGCTTGATCTATTTGGGCGACGAAGGCTACCTGAGTGATAGGCTCCTCGTCCGTCCATTCGGTCATGGAGCTAGCTAGTCGGGCTAATTCATCCGCCTTGGTATTTTCAGTGCGAGGGATTTTCAGGAGGGACACTTCTCTGAATTCAGCTTTGAGTTTAGTAAAGGCCTCAGAGTACCGACGGAGCCGGTCATTGCGGACTTCGCAGGTTCCTTCCACTTGATGTGCCACCAGTTGAGAATCTGAATGTAACTGGACCTTTGTAGCTCCCATTCACTTGGCCGCCTGCAGACCAGCAAGCGCAGCTTCATATTCAGATTCATTGTTAGAGGCACGGAAGCTTAATCTGATGGAGAGCCGAATCTCCTCTTCTTGCGGGGAGATTAATACAACTCCGACTCCGCTGCCTTGCCGATTGGAGGAGCCATCCACATATACCTTCCACGTTTGCTCCGGCTCGCCGTCAGGCATTTCAATAAGAAAATCAGCTAAGGCTTGGGCCTTGACGGCGGTCCGAGGCTGATACTGAATATCATATTCTCCGAACTCCACCGTCCATTTGATAAGCCGCCCGGAGATCTCTGGCTTGGTAAGCAGACGACCCAAGTTGTTGTTGGTCATGACGGTAACAGGGTGGGATAGGAAATATGGGCGCAGCTTCCGGACGGACAGAACAAGCATCCACGCCAACTTCTCCAAGTTGGAATATCGGGTCTCCGCATCCTTGAAAAGGTGACTGGAGAAATAAATAGGGTGCTGGGACTGACCCTCTTGTTTGACGAGCACGGAGCTGGCAGCGAGGTGGGAGACTGCCAGGTACATGAACAGGGGTTCGCCTGGTGAAGGCTTGGCGAGCCGAGGGAGCTGGGAGAGGTACTCTTTGAGCTCGGAGAATGCTTTGTCGCAATCCGCATTCCATTCAAATTTCTGCGCCCTCTTCAAAACCTTGAAGAATGGGAGGCTTCGTTCTGTAGCTCTAGAGATGAATCGAGAGAGGGCAGTGATTCGGCCCATCAGTTTTTGTGCTTCTCTGAGGTTGCGAGGTGGAGCCATATGAGATAAGGCTTGAACTTTGTCTGGATTTGCCTCAATTCCTTCTGTTACTATGTAGCCGAGGAACTTTCCCACTCGGACACCAAATAAATATTTTGCGGGATTCAACTTCAGGCCATACTGGTGCAGAGTACTGCAGGTTTTCTCTATGTCAGCAATGAGGGAGCTTCCCCGCTCGGACTTGATCAGTATGTCATCCACATATACTTCGATGTTGCGGCCTTGTTGATGCCAGAAGATTTTGTCCATCAAGCGCTGGTAAGTAGCTCTGGCATTTTTGAGTCCGAAGGGCATCACAGTATAACAGAAAGTGTCCATCTGCCGTTATAAAACTGACCTTGTCTTGGTCATCCATAGAAGGGGGGATTTGGTGATACCCCTGATAAGCATCAAGCATACAAATGTATTCATGACCAGAAGTTGAGTCGACCAGCTGGTCGATCCGGGGCAATGGGTACCAGTCCTTCGGGCAAGCCTTATTCAGGTCTCGAAAATCTACACAGACCCGCCATTTATTTCCAGGCTTCGAGCACCAGAACCACATTGGAGAGCCAAGTGGGAAAGTGCATCTCCTGGATGTATCCAGCTTTCAGCAGCTTCTGCACTTCATCTCGAATCACCTTGTTCTGCTCGGGCCCCAGTGGCGTCTCTTCTGCTTGATAGGGCGAGCTCCCGGCAAGACGTTGAGGCGGTGCATGGCGACGTCAGTGAAACTCCTGCGTCAGATTGGCCAGATTCCAGGCGAAGACGTCCTGGTTCCGACGAAGGCATTCAGATAACTCTTGCTTCAGCTCAAATGGTAATTGGCGGCAACATGCACCTACTGCTTCCGGGCTATCAAGGTATATTTGTAGGAGTTCCTTTTCGGCATCAGCGCGGGGGTTCGACACTTCTTGCACAGCATGCACCTCTGCTCCGTGAGTCCGCCGAGTCTTCCTGGCTTCTGTTCAGATTGAATCCACATAACAGCGTCTAGCTGTCAACTGGTTGCCTCGTGCTTCCCCCACTAAGTCCCCCACAGGGAACTTGATCTTCTGATGGTAGGTGGAGACAACGGCGGAGAAGGCGCCAAGCGTCGGACGTCCTAGAATCACATTATAGGAAG
>NC_133868.1:2166058-2181024 GCF_044706935.1 Curcuma longa | reverse complement strand
GGTTAGAGGCCAGGGAAGGTTAAACCCCTGTAATCGACCATGTGATCGATTACAGAGGTCTCTGTGATGAAAAATTGAACCGAATCGACCCTAGATTGATTCAAGGTCTATCGATCGATCTCCTGATCGATTAAGAGGGTTATTGATCCACTGTTTGGGTCGGTTTAGGGTTAATAATGTCAAGTGTATGAAGAAAGTATAATCAAACCTAAAGATAAGGTTTAAAGCATTGATTAAGCACTATGTTATGTAAAGTGTTATGATGAATGGATGGAATGTGAATGTTCATTATGAAGAAAAGAAAGATGCATGGAACATTCATACTACGATGAAAAGAAATGTATAAAAGTATTTTACTTTGAATGAATGACTTGTACCGGAACCCGAAAGGGATTCCAGGGATGGGCTCCAAAAGTTGCCCCTAGGTCAAGACCTAGTAAACCGTGTAGTCGGGATTAGCTACCTCGTACTACTTGGTATGTGCGCGCAAAAGAATGAATGGGTACAAGCCAGGGATCCCCAAAGACTGTTGATGATTATGTTTAAATGTTTTCAAAAAGGCAAAAGGTTACTATGTCAAATGTATACGATGTGAATGTTCAATGTTTGCTTATGCATGTTAGGAAAGAATGATATGCTTTATTAACTTAATGTATGATGTATGTAACGAATGGATTTTGTGAGTAGGAAAGGGACTTACTAAGCTTTATGCTTATAGATACTTTTCTTATCTTGCAGATCCCGTTAGCAGGTACTGAGCAAATGGGAGGCAGCAGGACAGGGCGGTGAAGATGTGTGTAGTAGTGACTTGATAAAGCCTTGGCCATGCAAACCTTTGTATATTTGCATGTTATGTTGAACAATGTTTAATTATCCTGTTTAATTATCATGTGTAGGATTTATATAACCTAGGATTGCCATGTAACCTAGGCTAGTTTCAATTGTCATTACTGTATTCCATTGTTTATTATTACACTGCTATCGGATATGAAACTGTTTTAAATTATTAATAGTTTCCGCTGCATGTTTAGTTAAGTTTAGTTTTATATGTGATAGTAGTTGAATGAAATGAATGAATGTAAGAAACTGTAGCGTCCGTCAAGGGCCCACGTAAGGGCGGGTGTTACAATTGATGCCCACAATGTATTCCGGAGAAAAACTTTGAGAGCGTACCTTATAATGTCCCGGCTGTTGATGCTTTGTCCGATGACATGCAGACCGTTGAGAATGTCGTGAATCCTTGCGTGTAGTCTGCTTGCCGTTTCTCCTTCAAGCATTTTAATATTATATAATTTATTAATTAGTAAATCCCTTTTAAGCTCGATCAATTTTGTCCAGAGGTCCTTTGCACTGCTGAAGGGACCCACCCGGTTCAGCTCCTCCTTGGTTAGCCCGCACTGAAGGGTTTGGGTTGCTTTTGCATCTGCCTCGATTTTTTTTTAGTGGTGGCATCCCAAAACTCGCAAGATTGTGCTTCTTCATCATTACCAGTAGGAAGTTTAAATCCCGTATGGATGATGATCCACATTTCCACCTGAGTTTTTAGGTGACATTCCATTCTGGTTTTCTAGTATGGAAAGTCATCACCTGAAAACAAAGGTGGTCTGGCGGTGCTGAATCCTTCTTGGTGAGCTATTTATCTAGCACACAAGAAGAACAAGAAAATATTTCCAAGACTGGGTCTTGGATTAGTAGTGTGGGAACCAGTCTTGGAAAAAAAAAATAAAACAGACAAAAAAAAGAGAAAAAATCAAAAAATAAATCTTGAACAGTGGTTGCACTGTTTTCAAGAACCCCCGCTCTGATACCAATTGTAGGATCGATAACACGCTAGAGGAGGGGGTGAATAGCGTGTTTGACGCTTTTTGATTTTTCGAATTCGGAAGCGTAAATCAAAAGTACGTGCGGAAGCAGAAATAGAAACGTAAATAAGAATGTGATGCTTTTGTTTACTTGGTTCACAACGCAACATTGCTATTCCAAGGCCCACAGTCCTTGACCGTTTACTATGGGCAAATCCACTACTTCACTTGCCCCTTACGGCAGCAAGTGCAACGAATTACAAACCAATCAAAAGCTCGGTACAAATATTAAACAGAATTAAACTCTTTATCGACTTTAATTGTGCTGGAGCTCTCCAAAAGCTTGTTCTCGGCGTATCGGCGGGTCTCAGAATGATCTGGATCGTGCACGACATCGATGTCGAGGATGGAGCGCTTGGGAGTCGCAAGAACGAAGTTTGGAATCGAAAGAAGGGTTGTCTCTCTATTGCTGCTCGCGGCTATCTTTTATAGCGTACTTGAGTTGACTCAACTGTGCATCCGAGTCGACTCCAATCGACGTGGCAGATCAAATTCTATCGCTCCCGCTCGTTATCCTGCCTGAGTCGACTCAACTGTTCATCAAGTCGACTTCAGTCGTCGTGGCCGATAAAACTTTATCGCTGCTGCCTGAGTCGACTCAACTATTCACTAGAGTCGACTCCAGTCCGATTTGGTGAAAAATCGATGCGCTGACTTCCGGGATTCTGCTGACTCAGCTGGAGTCGACTCCAGTCCTCACCTGAGTCGACTCCAGTGATAAAAAAAATAGTATTTTTATCCCAGAGTTAGCTTTCATCCGATTTTACCTTTCCTGCAAAAATGTTAGCGAATAACATGCAAAATAAGCTTGTTTTTAAGTCGGTTCCTAGAACCAACTTAAGGTCTTAACTTCAGGTCTCCAGTGAGACCCTGGGTTAGACCGACGCCTAATGTTCCTCTTGGGAACGCGTCCTGACCCACTCCACTCAAGAGAATTTACCTGACTGCCAACCGAGTCCTCCTGACCCGTTGGACTTTTGCTCGGCTCTGTCCTCGGCCCCCAGGGTTTGTGCTGCGGCTCGGTCCTTCCCGACTAGCGTAGTCTTCTGTTGTGACTCGATCCTTCCCGATCAGTCCAGACTTCTGCTGCGGTTGATCCTCCTCACCAACCCAGACTTCTGCTGTGGCCTTGTAAAATACCGGACCTAAGATGAGTTAATGGGTAATGGATAAAGGTTTATTGGGTTCATCCTGTTAACCAAAACCCATTCTATAAGAATGCTACAGTAGCATCTCTTCTCGCGATTCCTTCTTTCTGCCTTCTCCCGATCGCGCGCATCAGATCCTGTTCGCTCGCCTCTGACGCACGCGCAACCGCGATCTCTCCAGCGCCGGTGCCAAATCGGAAGGGGAGAGACGACTACCTGAGGTGGAGTTGATAGGAGGCTTGGATCTCGCCGGAAAAGGGCTGGTTCCGTGTGGCTTGCGGTGGCGGTGAACCGGAGAAGAGGAAGAAAGGTAAGGGTTGATTTAGATCTCTTATTTTTGAGGATTTCGTGAGCTTAGATCTATGTTTTTAGGTTTTCCGAGTTCAGATCCTGAGATGGGATCGGTCGGCTTCGACTGTTGAAGAGGAATCGGAGGAACAAGAAGCCGATTGGTAAGTTAAGCTAAAATTTCTTAGATCTAGGGTTTCATGTCCTAGATCTTGATGGTATTCATTTCCACAGAGAGTGAGGTAGGCTGCCGACTTGAGATTGCTTTCTCGGGTAGCTGCCGTTGGTTTCTACCGCAAGCAAAAGGAAAGGAAGATCGATTTGTGGCTGTGTTTTCGGTGTTGGATCAAGGAAGAAGGAAGGAAGAGGCCGAGAGGTAAGGGATTTCTTAGTTAGGTTTATGGAGTTGGTTGGGTTCTTGAAATGGTTGTTGATCGATTTCATTTTCACAAATGTTACTGTGAACTGAGCCATGTGGGAAACTTGTGGAGTTTAGCTGGTTGCAAGGGCAGAGGCTATATTAGAGGTGAGTTTTCGTTGCTACTTGTTGCTGATTATTGTTATTAGCTTTGGGGGTGGCAGTGATCGATTAGTAGATGAATTTGATTTGATCAGTAACAATTAAGATAGAAGGAATGTGGATAAGGGATTAGTTAGATTATAATTTAGAATCTAATTATCGTATTGATACGATATCATTTTTTATATAAATGATGAATTGTTGTGTAATTTTAGGACCTTAATTTGGTTAGTCCTATTAGCCTCGGATCTTATTTTCTGGGGGTTCTGTTGTCTACACTTGACTGTTTAGGTGGGTACCCTGTACTTGGTCAATACATGAATCTTTTCAGTGCATGAACTATTTTTGTTGTTATCCATCATGTGGATACCATTGATTCTGATGCTATTATCCAGTTGATACATGTTGATATTTGTTGCTTGATACTTTTTTGTTGACCTTCATGATGATATGATATTATGTTGTTGACACTTGTTATCCATGCTATTTTCCTAGTTGAGACCTTGTACCGTTGTCGTTGATACATGCTGGTTGACCTTAGATTGACTTATCCACTGTTGAACAAATCCTAGGTGTTGTATCCATGATCTATGTTAACCTTAGTCGATTCCTGTTGTACATGCTGATTTATAGTAGTTATTACATGTTGGGATGATTATCACTACATCCATAATAATTGTAGTTGTTGTTGGTGGTGGAACTTACCTGCACCGTGTTGTGATGCCATATAGGTAAGAGATTGCACTACAGTTGGGTGCAACCAGGACTGGCTACATTGCCCTCCTGCCACACTGCCTGCTCCCCACTTGATTAATAGTGGTTTGTTGTTGGAGGTTGGCAGTATGTCCTGTTGTGTGCCTCAGTTCACTGTGCTCTGGGAGGGTGACTAGGGGTGACGAGTGCAGACAGTGACTTGCATTTGGTTGGCTATGTTTGTTACGGATTTACATGCACCGTTGGTAGGTTGATATATTGATAGTTTACTTTAATCACATGCTTACAATTGCTGCACTAATATGTTATGATTGTTGCACTGTGTGCCATGCCATACATGATACATGTAGATTTCTTTATCTGTTGCATAACATGACTTATTCTTGATTACCATGCTGAGATACTAGGTTATACCTCTGTTTCATGGTACCTGCTGATTATTCTATACCTGTTGTATAGTAGGATTTACTCCTATTCTGTTCTGTTGATATACCATGATTACTACAATGATTCATGCTATTTTCTGTTACTTGTTGTTATTTCCTACTCAGTCTATACCAGTTTGTTCTAGTTATCTCTTATTTTATTCATGTTGTTTATCTTGACATGCACTTCTTCCTGTGCCCACTGAGCATCTAATACTCACTACCCAGACCCTGGGGTTACTTTATTTTCTCCCCAAGTATCAGATAGACTATTTGGTGCTTGGAGATTCAGTCGGCTGGTCCTATCTCACTATAGGGAGTTTATATAGTGGTTGTATGGTTTATAGTTGATTCGAGTGTGAATTTCATATTTTGTGGACATGGACTGTTGTTATGTTGGGTTTGCATCCGTGGTTGTTTGTTTTGCCGAATTTACGCAGTTTTCGCTTCGCAGATTTACATAGTTTTGATTATTATGCATATGATAGCAGTGTGTGACCTTGTAGTCTTTATGTTATAGTTCATATTGCATCTGTGTGTGTGTTGTAATATACATGGATGTGTAGTCCTTATTCCAGTCGCCTGTGGCTGTGTATGCATGTTTGTACTAGGGGAATTGTCATAGTTATTGGGGAGATGTTGTCAAAATTTTTCGGACGGCCTTCCCGGGGTGTGACAGGCCTGGTCCTTCTGACCAGCCCAGACGTCACTTGGTGCTCTTGACTCTGTCAAGACTTCATGCCTAGCTTCCACTAGGACTTTAACCCTGTGCTTCCTGCACACTTAAATCAACATCTTAGTCCAATAACACACTTAACTTGAACCTAATTCCATTATCAAAACTCAGGTTAGATCTGCTAATGCTTCCTGCACCAACACTTTTGTCACTTCATCTCTCTCTGGATTTAGTCTAGACAAATGATCTGCAACAACATTTTTGGCTCCCTTTTTATCTTGGATGTCCACGTCAAATTCAAAAAACAATAGAATCCATCTGATCAACCTCAGTTTGGCATCCTTTTTTACTTTGCAAATATTAGATTGTAGCATGGTTAGTATACACAATTACCTTTGCTCCCACTAAATAATATCTGAATTTATCAAATGTAAAAATTACAGCTAAAAGCTCCTTCTCTGTAGTCGTATAGTTAATTTGCACTTCATCCAGTATCTTGCTAGCATAGTAGATCGCGTGCACCACTCTATTCTTCCTCTGTCCCAAGATTGCCCTTACAGCATAGTCGCTAGTATCACACATGACTTCGAACGGTAATTTCTAATCCAGTGCTTGAATTATAGGTGGAGTTACTAGGGCATTCTTAATAGTGCAAAAAGCTTCTAAACATGCCCGATCGAAGTGGAATTCTACATCTTTAATCAGAAGATTAGTTAAACGCTTGAAAATCTTCGAGAAATCTTTAATGAAATACCAGTAGAATCCTACATGCCCTAGGAAACTCCTTATTCCTTTTACGTTCATAGGTGGAGGAAGTTTTTCAATTACTTCCACTTTAGCCCGATCAACCTCTATTCCATATGCTGAAATTCTATGTCCCAAAACAATTCCATCGTTGATCATGAAATGACACTTTTTTCAATTTAGAATTAAATCAACGTCTTCACATCTTTGTAGGATTTTGGAGATGTTATCTAAACATGTATCAAAATCAGATCCATATATAGAAAAATTATTCATAAAAACTTTCATGATATTTTTGATGAAATCTAAAAATATGGCTGTCATAAAACTTTGAAATATCGCTGGGGCATTACATAGTCCGAAAGGCATTTTTTCTTGATCTTTTAGGTGAATATAAATTTGAAAAAAACCCTAAAAACCCATTTAGGAAACAAAAGTATTTGTGCTCTGCCAATCTGTCAAGCAATTGATCAATAAAAGGGAGGGGGTAGTGATCTTTCTTTGTTTCCTTATCAAGCTTTCTGTAGTCAATACACATCCTCCACCCCGTCGCGGTCCTAGTGGGTATCATTTCACCATTTTCATTCTCCACCACTGTCATACCATCCTTTTTTTAGAACAACATACACCGGACTTACCCATTTGCTGTTCGAGACTGTGTAAATTATTCCTACGTTCAACAACTTGGTTATTTCTTTCAGTACTACCTCTGCCATATTCGGATTTAGTCTTCTTTGATGCTCAACTGAACATTTGTGATTATCTTCAAGGTTAATCCTATGCATGCATAGAGAGGGACTAATTCCTTTCAAATCTTCAACTGAGTACCCTATGGCCTTTCGGTGTCTTTTCAGTACTTCCAATAATTTCTGAGTGGAGATGCTATCTAGATCTGCATTTACAATCACAGGGAATGTCGAATTTACCCCAAGGAATTCATATCTGAGATTAGAAGGAAGGGGTTTCAGTTCAACAGTGGGTGAAATTTCTTCTTGCTTTAGTTCTTCGGTGTCAACCTTCAAAAGTTGATAACATACTCTTTCATCCACTGGATCTCCAAACTCATGATCAAATTCCTCATCAGTTTCTTCCAAATCTTTCAATTCTATACTTGCTATATCATCTGGGGAAATGATTTCTTCTGAAGTAGTATCGCTGAATACTGGTAAATCCTCCTCTTCTCTTTCCTCTTGGACTCCAAAAGATTTTATTTCAAAAGTGTTTTCTGAAAGTCCCTTCTTATTGCCAATAGCCCAATCTTTGATATTTAACACGATTAGATCGATTATCTCATATGCATCTGTTTTATTCTAATTCAAGAGTTATCCACTAGCAGCTGCGTCTAGCATGCTCTTATTTTCAAAAGAAAGTCCAACATAAAATGTGTGCAATATCAACCACTTCTCTATTCCATGATGTGGGCACTGCTGAAGCATATTTCTATATTTGTCCAAGGCATCACATAGAGATTCTCTTTCTATCTGCTAGAAATTCAAAATCTAGTTTCTCAAAATCATCGCTTTTCTTGGTGGGAAGAACTTATTTATGAATGCTCGTTCTAACTGATCCCATAATTTGATGCTTTGAGGTGATAATGAGTGCATCCAATCCTTAGCTGAGTTACAGAGACTGAAAGGAAACATTAATAGCCAGATAAACTCGGATTGAACTCCTTCATATCTCACTGTGTTACAGTATCTGTGGAACTCCATGAGGTCAGTCTAAGGATTTTCTGCTTCAATTCTCTTAAATTGAACTTCTTGAATTTTTGCTATAAAGCCCGGATTTATCTTAAAACTTAAAGCAGAGATTTGTGGAAGCACGATGAGATCCAATGATCTTCCTGAGATTGGTAAAGAGTAACTTTTCAGCGGTATATAATCCATCTTCTCAATTTCCTTCCAATAAAGTCAAGAAAAGTTAGTTAGGCCTCTTATTATGCAGTTCTGTAAAAATGTATAAAAAATAAAAAAATTGAAAGAATTATATGGAAGCAAATGAATAAATGTGAAAAGACTCTTAATATAAAAGTTTAGTGGAAAATTACGCACGATCCTCAGCAACGGCGCTAAAAACTTGATAAGAACCGCAAGTATATAGTCGTCGTCAAGTAATAAAAGATATCGAACCAAAGGAACTATTGTTAGCTATAGTGATATCACAAGGCTAGTTGTTTAGATTCTAAAGGAAGCGGAATGATTGAGGATTGTGTGTATGGTAGAGAGAGAGATTGGCTTGGGGATTTATGGATGAGATGGATAAGTCTAGGATTTCAGACTCATATCAATGCTAGGTGAAGTCCCTAATCCATGTTTATTCCCTCACCCTCCATGTTTACCATCTTCTAGGGATGCTAACTAAGATACCAACTTGACCTCGTCAGACTACGTTGGCATTTGACCTTGAAGTCCTATGTGGTGACCCTCCAGTAAAGGTGATGCCAGAAAGTCCAATTAAAGGTTTACCCTCTGTCACAGGGCACCCCGGTCATACGATCCAATGTCATACTCTCTGTCACCGAGTACCCCTATTAAGGACCTTGTTATGGTGGCCACCAACCATTAGCTATCCCTTATAGGAGTTTACCACTATGTAGGAATCACTTAGGAAAGTCCGATTAAAGGTTCACCTTCTATCACAAGGCACCCCGGTCATACGATCATAGGATCTGCCTACACAGTAATCTACCCCTTATAATCATGCATATGCGCTCACACAAACATAACATCAAACACATTCAAGGCACACAATACATGAAATAAGTGTAAACACTTTATTAAATAGGGGAAAATAACATATACTATTTCTTACATCACCATCATTATATTAATGTTCATCCTACATCCTAAACTCAAAGATCTACTCCATTACAAGAAGATTACAATAGGAGTGCAAGAAGTAAAACATCATCCACATGAAAGGGAAGGACTTATCTTGAAGCATGGATATCCTTTTGAAGATCTTCTTGCTCTAGTATAGAATGGATCGGTGGAGAGGAGTCAGAGAGGGTGGATCGACGTAGATGAGGCATTTTGGACCCTCCCCCGGAGAGGGGAGGCACCGTCCCCAAGCCAAGACCCTAGGATAACCTAAGATACCCCCTAAAGAGTTGTAAAAAGTGGTATTTATGGGCTCCAAGCTTGGCACGCCCGTGTCTTGTGGCACGGCCCAGGGGCACAGCCTGGACCCTTCGCCACACGACTGTGCCTGGTAGGCATGACCCGTGGCCAGCCTTCCTTTGAAAAATAGGCACGATCGTGCCTTATAGGCATGACCAAAGGTCAGCCTTCCTCTGGAAAATAGGCACAACCCCGAGAACGCTCTTCTCTAGAGATGAGACACGACCGTGCCTCATAGGCATGACCCCAAGCTGCTTCATTTAGGGAAAATAGGGAACGATCGTGCCTTGTAGGCACGGCTTCAGCAGCTTGTTCTTATGGAACGAGGACACGACCGTGCCTTGTAGGCACGGCCCGTGGCTTAACTGGCTCTGGATGAGGTCACGGTCGTGGCTCATAGGCACGGCCCGTGGCTTGACTGGCTCTGGATGAGGTCACGGTCGTGCCTCATAGGCACGGCCTAGAGCTGTCTTCAAACTGTAGAGGGACACGACCATGCCTTGTAGGCACGGCCAGGCCATGTTTGAGCCTTGAAATATGAGACACGACCGTGCCTGGTAGGCACGACCATGTTCTGCTTACTATTTCTTTTGTAAGGTCTCAAGGATGTCCACATCTCCACAATGACATGATATTGTCCACTTTGGATCTAAGCCCTCATGGTTTTGTTTTGGGCTCTCCCCAAAAGACCTCTTGCCAATGGAGATACTTTCCATCCTTTTAAACCCATGATCTTTTCCATGTGTTTTAGATGTGGGACTATGTTTGCACCCTTGCAACCTAACAATCCCCTCTCAAACAAAGGACCATAGACTCCCCTCAAATGGAAAGTCTCTGTTTGATGTCCGAATTCTCGACCTACCAGGACTTCCTGCCCCTCGGTCCACCCGACCTACTAGGACTTCCTGCCTAGCCGCAACTAGGACTTCCTGCCCCTTGGTCCATCCGACCTACTAAGACTTCCTGCCTAGCCACAACTAGGACTTTCTGCCTGGTATCTGGTCCTCTTGATTCAGACACGGGAGCACCTACTTCCTTTATTTAAGGTTCAACACACATGGTTAGATCTAGATCATGGCTCTTCCGAAGGTTAGTCTGGTGAAGAGCGGCCTCGTTCTGATACCACTTGTTAGGTCTCAAGGATGTCCACATCTCCACAATGACATGATATTGTCCACTTTGAGACTAAACCCTCATGGTTTTGTTCTTGGGCTCTCCCTAAAAGGCCTCTTGCCAATGGAGATACTTTCCATCCTTTTAAACCCACTTTTCCATGTGTTTTAGATGTGGAACTATGTTTTCACCCTTACAACCCAACACCTTTTTCTTCTATTTCCTCGTATTTACTGCGTAAGAGACTCGCTCGTGACAGCGAGCACGGCCAGTGCGAGATTCTTTTCACCACTTCTTGTTCCACCATCAAATTACATCGTTTTAGCTTTAAATCATATCCTATCAATCAAAATATGTAAAGAGTAGATCTCCGAGCAAAAGAGTAGAAACAAGTAATAATAAATGAATAAGGTGTGATAAAGTAGAGCATATACAATGAATTACAAATAGATGAGCGTTAAGCAATGCTAAAAATCATATATGACCTACACTCATCAATGCTCTACGATTTCCCCTCGCAACTTCTTTTATTGACTGATCCTGGTGCTTGGAACTCCTTCCGGACACCTCCACGTCGTCTCGTCGATCCTCTCTCGATGCTGAATTAGCATCTCCAGGCATCTATATCTCTTCTGAGCGCTTGGAATGCTGACGTGGAGGTTGTTGAGTCAGCTTTGACTCTGCCATGGTTTATCCTTCTCTAGGCCCTTGGAAGCTGAGATGTTTCCTTATCACTCCTGGCTCACCACCTCATCCGCCTTACTAGCCCGATCGGCTCACATCCGAGCGCCTAGAACCCGATGTTCCGGTCCCTTAATTTTCTACATAACAGAGTTAGTATAAAATAAATTTTACAAGAAATTAAAGTTGGACAATTTTCCAATTGTCTGATCTTGACTTTTAAGTTTCTAGTGAAACCATAGGTCAGACTGACGCCTATTGTTCCCTTGAAGGGAACGCGTCCTCATCTACTCCTCTAAGGAGAGATTACCTTTGCCAACCCTCCAGACTTGGTTGAACGTTTGGTAAGCATTTGATCCTCGACCCCCATGATTTTCCTCCGATGTCTGGTCCTCATTGACCCATGGCTCCGCTAGACATCCGGTCCACTGACCCGCCTAGACTTCCTGCTTGGTGCTTTAATCTATCAAGTCGTCCTGTCCAGTCCTCCTGACTAGGACTTCTTTGTCCAGTCCTACAGGCTAGGACTTCCTTGCTCAGCCTTAACTAGGACTTTTCTATGCTTCCTGCACACTCAACTTTAGCTCATTAGTACACATCACAATCTTAACTTGAACTTTTTATCATGATCAAAATATCGATTCGATTATCTGGTACTCCCTGCACCAATAATCTCCTCTTTTTGATGATGACAACCTGGTTTAAAGTTAAGTAAAAAACTTTTACTTAAAAAAAGTCATTTCAAAAATATCTTAAGTAACGTAAATCAGTCCCTTCCCTGAAATTAAGGTTTACTTAAAAAATATTTTATAAAAAACTTTTTCATCTTTTTTCCTCCTTAATTGTTTTTTATTTTTATTATCTTCAATTTTGAAAAACTACTCAAGTGATACTTTATGTTTAAAATAGTTAAATTCTGAAAATACTGTATGAAAAGTTGTTTTTAAAAAATTTTTGCTTTTAAAATACTTTTCTTAAAAAGCTTTACACAAATCTTTACTTTTTCATACATGAAAACTTTTTAGAAAAACTTTATTTAACTTTGAAATAAATTTAAAAAATATTCAGTTATAAAGTAATTTTAAAATTTATACTCTCTTTCCTTCTTTAACATAATCAAAAATATATAACAAAGTTTTAGAAAGTTTCAAAGTGTTTAAATTTTGAAAAAAAAATTGAAACAAACTACTTGAATATATATATATATATATATATATATAAATATATATATATATATATATATATATATATATATATCAAGCAATTTTAAGAACTTAAAAAATATGACTGGATAAAAGGTTTTGATGTCTACATTTATATATATATAAGTAAAATTAGACATCTATGAATTCATCCTTATTCACATGTCTAACTTGTTGTTACTAGCTAACTATAAGAAGATAACAGTTTTCACTAAGTTAGTCAAGTTAATTGTATGTTTCCAACTAGTCTTTTACTATCAAGGAATACTTAGCTTGATTAATGTATATATGTATTTTTAGTCCAGATTTATTTTAATGCACTGATATAAGTATCTAAAATTCAGACTTTTACCCTATACTTCTTACACCATTCTAAATTTCATAGCAAATTAGTCCATTCTAAATTTCAGACTTTTATCCTATGCTTCTTACACCATTCTAATGTGTTTTGTGAAATGCGAGTAATGTAAATCTATAGGAGTATGCTTTCTATAGGAAATGTCTAGGCTAAGTCCAGATTTTCATTAATTTTGAAATCATAACTTTTTAAAATATAATTTTCTAAAATAAGTTTTTCAAAAAAGCATATGTAAACATTTATTTTGAAAAAATAAGTTTGAAAAACTTTTGAGAAAATATGGTAGTAGAAATGAATTGTCACGCCCCAAGAGACTACCGACCCGGAAAAATTCGGACAGCACCTCCCCTTATGACAATTCAAAAATTCCTGTAGAATTGATAAAGGTCCACACGACCGCTATCTAAACCAACACACATACACATATGCATTAACCACAGTGGAAACTATCCCAACAAAACGGAACATAATATCCAAAACACAATAATGTGTATACTAATACAACTTTTCTGATAGAAAGAAAGTAAACTACCACAGAATTAGAATGCGGAATACCAAATCCATTTCAAGGTCAAAAACAAGGTTTATCATATAAACTGTAAACTGATACGAACGAAATGCTCAGAAGCAACATTAACTCTTCCTACTGTGAGATGACATATATTGGCAGATCTCCACTAGCATCAGTTGTAATCTCATAGCTAGTACCTGGGGAGACAGAAAATCTTAGGGTCTGGGTGATGAGTACAAACTCAGTGGATAATTAGATAAATAGTGCATGCTAAAAAGTATATATGTGAGAGTAAAGGATATACAAATGAACAACAGTAATTAATAGGTGATCAGAACCAACATTGAACTACAAATAAAGGAATTTCTGTAATAATCCTACTAGTAGCATATGGTCTATAATGGATCTCATAAATACAGTAATTAGTATGAATGACAATGTCATAAGGATGCATCAACCAAGTAACAACCAAATATACATCTTACATCCAAATGTAGTATATATGGTCCAATAGCATATATATATATATATATATATATATATATATATATATATAGATTTGATATACTGCGCGACGAAAAAAATGCGACCCCGTGCGCGATCGATCAACGCCGTCCACGCCCGATCGCGATCAACCGCAGCCGTCCAAAAATCACGATTGCACAGTGTTTCTCCTCGGACGTTCGTCGCTTCCCAGCGTCCGTTCATCGCCGTCCGACCACCGATTGCCGCCGGATCGGACCCATTGGAACCGCAACTCACCGGCGGTCCGGTGGGTGCCGAAGTCCAGCCCCGATTCGGCCGGAATCCGGCTTCGATTCGGCCGGAATCTGGCCGGATTCCGGCCGAAATCTGCCACCAGCGCGTCTGCTGTGTTTCGGCCAGAATTTCGGCTGGATTCCGGCCCAATCCGGCCGGAATCCGGTGCCGATGTGTGCGCCGTTGAGTTGCGCTTCCAACGAGCCCGGGATGGTGGTCGGCGGTGATCGGACGGCGAAGAACGGCGGCGATGAACGCGGGGAGGTCGGGCGGTCGCGTACGAGAGTCGGGTTTTTTCGTCGCGCGGGATATCAGACCTGTATATATATATATATATATATATATATATATATATAGCCCTAGTACTCACGTGTATACGCTGGGGGTGTCCGACATCACACTGCCATAAATCTAGCATCACATAAAGTAACCTGGTGATAAATCGATAAGTAGCCATGTATAGCTATGTCAGGCCCCGGGAAGACCGTCCGAAAATTCGGCAACATCTCCCCAGTAACCATGACAATTCCCCTGAATACATGCATAGATACTCAGCCACAGGCGGCTGGAATAAGAACAAGCTACAAACAAATATGAAATAAGGCCTACATGGCCACACAACACTATCACATGCATATAATCAAAATACTACAGCAAGTCCATGCAAAATATCAAAACATCGCACAAAACACCACAAATCCATGAAAACCACAAATACCAATCCAACACAACTACTGAAAATATAATAAATCCACACCACAACTACAGTCCTCGGAATACAAGACATAACTGAAAGAAAACAACTATACCAACCACCGACAAAATAACCTCCGGATATGAGATGGA
>NC_133868.1:2140958-2165958 GCF_044706935.1 Curcuma longa | reverse complement strand
AAGATCATGCTATCGGTTCCTTATAAATTATAAATAGTAGCTCACAACCAAAATGGATAGGGATAAACTATTGGAGTGGTTGTAGTGTAATTGGTATTAGTCTATCTTGACTATTAAATTACACTAGTACACTTTGTGTGTATTGAGTAGGACCGTTTGATGTTGTTCAATTTATACTGACTATATAATCGAACTAGACCTCAGTTATTATGGATGTGCATGCTCTTAATCCCGATATAATAACAAGCACATATACTTAGTATGTATTTCTTTAATTCATCAAAGGGTGAGATTTATCTCGTTAAATCAAGAGACTCGATGAGTTGGGAGATAATGCTATGTATATGGTCTGTTGTTGATTATAGAAGAAAATTGTATCCTAATATTTAGGTTGATGATGTCCCATTGAGGAGCTCATAAGGATTATCATATAAATCCTGTAGGTGGACTTAGTTCCGCATGATAATAATGTTGAGTGATACTACTCTTGGATTCAGAAGTTAATTAATTGAGTTGTCAGTAATTCAATCAATTGACGGACATATGATATCTTAAACACAGGGAGATTAATGCACTCATGATAAGAAGGAGCCCATATTATAATATGTGATTGGTGCGGTAGTTTAATAATAATCCTTTAGTGGTATGAGTTATTATTGATGGAGTTAAGTTGGGAGTTCAGGGAGAACACAGGAAGCCCAAGCCCATTAGGAGGCCAAAACCAATTCCTCCTCTAGGTCACTGTTGTAGCCTCTAGATAAAGTCTCGTTTCACCTGAGAGAATTCTATAAGAGTCTCAGTTAGGAAATTCTGTTAAGAATTTTTTTTTTATGAAAAATTCTGTTAAGAAATTCTGTTAAGAATTTCCGTTATGAAATTCTGTTAAAAATTCTATCTTTTCTAAATCGTAAATAAAATTTTGATATGATTTTTTTATAGAAGTTTTGTTAAGAAAATAATAAAACTTAATAAAGAAATTTTGTTAAGAAATTAACAAAATTTTATTAAGAGATTTTGTTAAGATAATAGCAAAATTTAGTTAAGAAAATTTATTAAAGAAACTAACAAAAGAAAATTTATTAAAGAAACTAACAAAATTTTATCAAGAGATTTTTTAGATTTTTTCTAACTAAATCTGGATAAGAAAAGTTTGTTAGATTTTTTCTAAATTTTCTAAGATGGCAAAGATATATAAGGGGAGGAGAAGGGGAGGCTAAAAGATAATATACATACAACCTAATCCTTTAGCCGCCCACCCCTTCTTGCTTTCTTCTTTTCTTGTATGATAGGGCCGATGCCCCTTCCCCCTCCTCCTCTCTTCCTTGGTTGCTTAGGCGTCCATCTTCTCCCTTTATCCCTTTCTAGGGCCGGTGCACAGGAATCTCCTCCTTGCTGGGGCCGGCGGCCAAAAGAAGAGGAAGAAAAAGGAGAAGAGGAAGAAGAAGGGGAGGTCCTTTTCCTCTTTGGCCGAATCTCCTGTAAGTCTCTTCCTTCGTCCTTTCTTTAGGTGGCGCCACCTTGAAAGGATTCTTTCCTTTGATAGGACCAGCGCCTAAAGAAGATTGGAGAGGGATAGGAAGAGAAGAAGAGAAAGAAGAAGAGGAAGAGAAAGAAGAAGAAAGTTTTTCCCTTGAGTTCTTGCCATCAGATTGTAAGAAAGGATTAGAAGGAATTTGGTGGAGTCATCTTGGTAGATCGTTGCCCACACAACGTCCAAGAAGAGGAGAGGAATACAACAGAAGATCAAGAGGTCTTCGGGTATGTACAATCATCTACACAACTTACAAAGAAGAAAGGTATAACTACTTCATTCCGCTGCATAGTTATTTTTATTTTTCTTTGTATGGATCCTGAATACCAACACAAGAGTCTAATGATCTTATGAATCGATCAAGCACATAGTTGATCGAATATAAGGGCTACTTAAAAAGATTTTGTCTCTGAAAATTTTTTATCCGGTAAGAATTCAACGGAACGGAATTCCAAGTTCCCATCACTGAGAATCTAATTCTTAAACTTATTTTAAGTCCTTTAGAAAACTTTTTATGTGTGTCACCCAATAGATTTTCGGTTATGTTGGCTATCTATAATTAAATATTAATTATGGAACGATCATGAGTGAACCCTAGTAGTATATCATGATCCCTAATTGATCGAAAAATCAACGATTGATTTCAGAATGATTTCTAAACCTTTTAGCAACTTTAATAAACATGCCTCATTCCTTTCACCATTTTATACCCGCTTGATTCAGGACATGGTCTACTTGTCTCAGTCTCTACTAGGCTGACTACGTCATACCTAGCCCAAGCTTCTTTCTTGTCCTGTGGATTCAAGTAAATTATACATATGTCCAAGAGTGTCATAATGTTGACATGTATCGCTTTGGCCAAACATTTTCAGTAACAATCCTAATAAGTGACTGTAGGATATACGTCTCTTTTTATAAAGAGTTGTGAATCCTCTATGGGCAATTTAAACACTTTCGGGCACTTCAACTTATACCCAATCATCCTGGGTCCAGACCTCATCAGAAATGTCTACTTAAGATGTCAAAGTATAAGCCTCCATAACTAAGGTGACTTGAATACCGCAAGTCCAAGGAAACTCGCACTTAAGCTGCATTGAGATTTTCATTAACATATGCATAAGAACCATATAAAGTCTCGAGGCAAGTCACTCCAATGAACTGATTACATTTAACCAACATCCATGTTTAACTCTCAACATCCAATGTCTCCAGCTAGTGAGAACAGCTGCTTGTCGAACCAAGGAGTTTAAACGTGCTAGTCTTAACAGAATCGATGACGTCCATATTCATCAATTCATCGACTAGGGATAATTTTAATACATTCACAATTACACATGTAGAGATACAAGTTGTGATCCAATCATAAATTCTCTCATGCTATGAATCGTATTGCGAACATTCAGTAGATAAGTTTAAAATCCAATCAAACATAAGAAAATACACACTTAAATAGTGAATTTTATTTATTATTAAATAAATTAATAATACAACCATAAGGTGATTGCCTTAAGACACCTTTCAAACATAACAAACTCCCATTTGGCCTAAAGGCAATCGCCATGATATCTAATACCATATGCATCTATATGTTTCTCAAATTTACTTTGAGGTAGAGATTTTGTCAAATGATCTGCTAGGTTCCTTTCTGTGGGAATCTTCTCGACTTGAATTTCTCTTTTACTAATAATTTCTCTAATCAAATAATAACGTTGTATGACTTGTTTCGATCGATGATGAGACTTGGATTCCTTTGCTTGTGCAATTGCTCCATTATTATTACAGTAAACAGGTAATGCTTTGATAATGGATGGAACCACTACAAGTTTTGTGATAAACTTTTTGATCCAAATTCTTCCTTTGCTGTTTCACAAGATGCAATGCATTCTGCCTCCATAATAGAATCGACAACAGTGTCTTGTTTGGAACTCTTCCAACTTATTGCATCACTATTTAAGATGAATATGTATCTAGACTATGACTTGGAATCATCCTTGTCTGTTTGGAAGCTGACATTAGTATATTCGCGTGTAACCATATCACCGTCTCCGTAATCAAGAATAAATCTTTAGTTCTTCGCAAGTACTTAAGTATTGTCTTAACAGCTGACTAGTGATTCATTCTTGGATCTGACAAATATTTGCTCGTGACACTCAGAGCAAATGATATGTCAGGCCTAGTACATATAATAGCATACATGAAAGATCCTATCCCTGAAACATAGGGAATATTATTCATGCAGACCCTTTCGTCTTCTGTCCGTGGACACATAGACTTTGAAAGGTGAACCCCATGCCCAATGGGTAAGTAACTTTCTTGGATTCAAAGCTAGCACCTTGTCTATATATGTAGACTATGAAAGACCAAGCAACCTTTTTGATCTATCTCTATAGATCTTAATCCCAAGGATAGGTTGCTTCTTCCATGTTTTTCATAGAGAACCTTTTGGATAACCATAATTTAATTGATTATAGAACAGACACGTCATTTTCTATTAGTAATATGTCATCGACATATAACACAAGGAATATGATTGTACTCCCACTGACCTTCTTGTATACACAGGGTTCGTCGGGATTTTGTGAGAAATCAAACTCTTTGATTATCTCATCAATATTCCAACACTTGCTTCAATCCATAAATGGATCGCTGAAGCTTGCATACTTTATTTTTATCGACGAATATAAAACCTTCGGGTTGTATCATATACACATCCTCAGACAAATTCCCATTAAGAAAGACTATTTTCACGTCCATCTATTATACCTCATAGTCATAATGAGCAGCTATGACAAGGAGTATCCGAATGGATTTAAGCATAGCGATTGGTGAAAAGGTCTCGTTATAGTCAATTTTTTACTTCTGACGATATCCTTTTACCACTAATCTAACTTTATAGGTAATCACGTTAGCGTCCATATCAGTTTTTTTTCTTGAAAATCCATTTGCACCCAATGAGCTTAATGCCCTCAGGTGGGTCCACCAAATTCTAAACTTAGTTTTCATACATGGATCCATTTTCGACTTTATGACTATTAACCACTTATCCCTTTCTAAACTTTTCAGAACTTCTTCATAATTAGTAGGTTCCTCATCCTCAATAAGCAACACGTCTTTCGATTCACTTACAAGAAATTCATATCTCTCTGAAATATTATGTGTCTTACTAGATCTTCAAAGAGGTCGTATTTCCAAAGGTTTATCTGATGGTTCATCACTATGAGTAATCAGTTGTGGTTCTTGACTAGGTGTCTCATCAAAGTCTATTTGAGTCTTCTAGACTTCACTAAGTTTGACTCTACTCCCACTATTTTACTGTAAGAGAAACTCTTTCTCTAGGAACACAGCATGCCTCAAAACAAACACTTTTGTTCTATGGGATGATAGAATTGGTAACCCCTTATTTCCTTAGGGTATCTAATAAATAGACATTTATCAGACTTAGCTTCCAGCTTATTTGACATTGTCCGCTTCACGTAAGTAGAACAACCTCATATCTTCAAGTAAGATAAATGAGATTTCTTATCACTCCATATCTCATATGGAGTAGCAGAGACAACCTTAGTCGGGACTCTGTTTAACAAGTTAATAACAGTCTCGAGTGCGTAACCCCAAAAGGATTTAGGAAGATTTGCATGGTTCATCATTGACCTTACCATGTCTAACAAGGTTTGGTTTCGCCTCTTAGATACATCATTATGCTGAGGTGTATATGGCGGAGTCTATTAAGATAATATCCCATTGTCTCTTAGATAATCCTGAAACTCTTGACTTACATACTCACCACCTTGATCGGATTGAAGTATCTTAATACTTTTGCCAAGTTGTTTCTCTACATCATTTTTGAATTCTTTGAACTTTTCAAAAGCCTTAGATTTATATTTCATTAAATATATGTACCCATATTGTGAGTGATCATCGATAAAGGTAATGAAGTAGTTGTAACCTCCTAGTGCTTGAGTTGACATTGGACCACATGCATCAGTATGTACAAGGCCAAGTAACTCTCCTAGTTGTGTTTCCTTTCCAGTAAAGGGTAGCTTAGTCATCTTGCCATTTAAGCATGATTCACATATATCAAATGAATCTAATTCAAATGATTTTAAACTACCAACCTTTTGGAGTTCAAATATGCGTTTCTTGCTTATATGACCTAGACGACAATGCCACGAATAAGAGGTTAATGGATCATCCTTTCGAGCAGGCTTGTTGCTCGTTTCGATGTTGAATGCCTCGTTGGAATTATCTAACACGTAGATTCCATTACATAGCATTCCAGTTCCATAAAGAATTCTATTCAAAGTTATGTACAATAATTGTTACTAAAAGTCACATGAAAACCATTTCTATTTAAACAAGAAATAGAAACAATGTTCTTTATTAAAGCAGAAATATAATAATAATTTTCTAACTCTAAAATAAGTACACTAGGAAGATGTAGGATCGAAAGAATACGCTAGAGGGGGGGTGAATAACTCGTTGTTGCTTTTCAGAAATCGTTCGTTCTATCAAAGTACTAGCAGCGGAATTAGAAATAAAACACAGGGACACGAGGATTTACTTGGTTTCTAACCCCCCAGGGTTAGTACATCCAAGGCTTATGTATGGGAGGCGCTTGTCCACTAGTAGTCCTTTCCGAACTTTGTTCAGAGGCGGAGAAATCCGTCTTACAGTTTGAATAAACAAATAACAATAAAAATAAAAAAGATAGTAAGAAAGAATAACCAAAACTTGTTCGCCAATCTGGAAAATCTTGAACACCGTGCACTCCTCCTGGATCCTCCCCGGTTACAAGAACTTGGCCTCGTTCACGTTCAGAACTACCAACAGAAGGAGAGTAGGGCTTGTAGATTGATATGTTGTTGTGAACGTCGCCCCTCCTTTTATAGCATGCTCAAGTCGACTCAACCCTAATCTCAAGTTGACTCTAGCTCAGCTTGATCCACTTTCTCGGCGGTGACTTGGTCCTCAGGTCGACTCGAGTCCACACTCAAGTCGACTCTAGTCCGACGTGGCACCTTCCGATAACCTTTGCCTCTCTACGTCATTATACAGTGCTTAAGTCGACTTGACTCCATCTACGATCGACTCCATCCACTCAGGTTGACTTGAGTGACCATTCAGGTCGACCGAAACTCTTTTGACTCTGGTTTAACCTGAGTTGGCCCGAGCTTGGTTCAGCTGCTTTCTTTACTTTACCTCTGCTTTTTCCCTCTTGTTTCAAACTCCTGGTTCTTGCAAGACAAGCATACAAGTAAACAAAACAACATATATCTTTTCCTGTGCGTCTAACTTCATATTTCTACCAAAATTCTGGATTAGTTTGACGCCCACTGTTCCACTCCGAGAACGCGCCCTTACCCACTCCACTCGGGAGATGTTTTGCCAATAAGTCCTCCAGACTTATTGGACTTCCCGCTTAGCCTTAGTCCCCGGCCCCTAGAAATTTTCTCCTGTGGCTTGGTCCTCCAAACCAGCCCAGACTTCTGCTATGACTCGGTCCTCCAGACCAACCCAGACTTCACCAATCCTTTGGTCCTTTTGATCGTACCTGATTGGATTTGACCATGCTTCTCGGTCCTTCTGACACTACATGGACTTGCACTTGGTGCACTCGATTTGTAAAGACTTCTGCCTGATCCTCCAAACCAGGACTTCCCTTTGTCTAACCTACAACTAGGACTTTCCTTTGCCTGATCCTCCAAATCAAGACTTCCACTCCATAGTTTAACCGACTAGGACTTCTCGCTAGTCATCTGGGCTAACTAGACTTTACTCACTTCATCCAAACATTAAGTCCTGTTTGGATCAACCCCTTGGTAAAACTGACCATACCTAGGTGTATTGTCAAACATAGAAACTCTAGGCAAGATCTAGTGCTTCTTGCACCAACAATCTCTTTCTTTTTGATGTTTGACAATTTCTTAAGTTAATATAGACCAGGGTTTAATTATCTGGGAGAATTTTATATTATTAACTTAAGTCCCCTTCTCACCCTTTTCACACATCAAAAAATATTAAGTAATTTTAAGTTCATTCTCTCTTACACCAACAATAATGGTATCCCTATGGTCACAACTTAGTCTTGAGAGTTCTTGAAAGACCATAATAGATTTTTCAAAATAACTTTTGAAATGATTTTTGAATGAGTATTTTAAACATAACTTTTGAAATGATTTTGAAAATAGTTTATAAAGAAAGGTACATCCCTAGGTGGGTAGCATGTAAATGGACACTGTGATGGATGGAGTCCTAGAAAATCTCTAATGACAGTAGGTGAAATGGAAATGTCCCTCCCTCTAATGTGGGTGGTGTAGGTCAGGTCATCGACCTGAACTAGGTTATTGTACAGCTCGGCACACAGACTCGTGTTAACCGGACTAGTACAATAAACTAGTCGTTGAAGGCCATAATGGTCTATGACATCCACCGAGGGTATGCATGAGCATGCAAAGAATGTCCTACAAATATACTTAGAATGCAATGGTATGAAAGATAATGAATTAAACCTAATCCTATGTTCCTCTGTAGGGAACCTGGGGTCAGAACTGGGTGTCCTAGAGGGGCCAGCCTCATTACCCCATTTCTTAATCCTAAAGCATAAAAATAAGGATTTTAACTATTAAGAATAAAAGTAATTAAATTGAGGGTGTTTTTAGAGAATTACCTAGGTATTTTTGTAGAAATATATTAGAACTGACGACCTAGAGCGTTGTCGGTGCCGCGAGACGGGGGAAATTGGGGGTAGGAAGGGCTTTTGGTGTGGTAAAAATGTGTGGGGCCGCAGTTACTTTTATAAACGGGTTCTAGGTGCCTGGAAGCGGAATCGGGGCGCCCGGAAAGACGCGGTGTAGGGCGCCTGGATCTTCGTTCCAATCGCCCGGATTCAGAAAACCGGGGGCGCTTGCGAAAACTATGGTCGGCTTCTGGTTTTTCGATTTGGGGCGCCCAGATTTTGGTTTCCAAGCGCCTGGAAAAGGTTGGGCCAGGGCTTTTCGGGTTTGTTTCGGGTTTTTGGGTTGGGTTTAATTTGATTAAGTTTTAATAAGGTAAAAACTTAGGTTTTAATTGATTTTATAGATTTGGTAAAAATTAATTTAGTTAGAATTAGTTAAAATTAATTAAGATAAATTTGGTAAAAATTAATTAAGTTAAGATAAATTTGGTAAACATTAATTAAGTTAAATAAATTTGGTAAACATTAATTAAGTTAAGATAAATTGGTTAATTAAGTTAAGATAAATTTGGTAAAAATTAATTAAGTTAAATTTGATTAAAAATTAATATGTTAAACTAAGGTTAAAAAAAAATGGTTAAAAATTAATTAAGATAAAATTAATTAAGAATAGTTAAAAATAAATTAATGTTTAATTAATTTTAATTGAAATTAATAAATTAACGTGTTAATTAAAGTTAATATTTAATATTAAATTTACGTTTAAAAATTTAATTGAAATTAATTAATTAACATTTTAATTAAAGTTAATTATTTAACATTTAATTAAAGTTACATTTAATAATTAAATTGATTTCAATTAACTTTTAATTAATTTATTTTTTAATTAAATCCTAATTCATCTCACCCATTTCTAGATGATCACACAGTTAATCCTATGGGTTGTGTGAGATGATTTTTCAGTTTTATCTTATTTAATTAATTTTCAGTTATCTATTATTTGATTAACCTTGGGTTAGATTCAAGTTTAACCATTCGACTCTCTAAACATACATTTCAAGGATCAGCTTCCAGGCCGTGGCGAGGCACAGGAGCCTTCTTGGGTATCAGAACAACGATCACTTTCTAAGACAAAGCTGATTCAGGAAATCATATGCTTAGCTAATCTAGAGAAAAACTTTGGTCTAACTAGTCTAGGATGTGGCGAGGTAGCTTTGGCTAGTTCGACTTAGCTAAGCAGACCAAGTAAGGTACTCCTTACCCCACTTGACTACTTAAACTAGGTTTCCCTAACGTACTATCATCTCGTCCCACCCTGGTACTATGTTGGGCAAGAGTTAATCAAATATTTATCCTTACCTAGCCTAGGTTGATCTAATGCAGAAATAAAATAAATAAAAAATAGGCAATCAATTAGGCAAGGTTTTAGGTCCCCTTGGATCACGACCCCTGTTGGGTCTGATCAAATAGTGTATTTGATCCTTGGGACCCAGAATTGGTTCGATCCAACTGGATTTGTCAGTTTAGATTTTGAAACCTCATGCTTGGACTCTTGGTTTCTTGGGTCTGTGCAGTAATGTCATGAATGCTCTATGTTTTGTTTTATGTCCAATACCAGATCTATTGTATCCAACCCTTTGGTTTCCAAGTATCATATCAAGATACTTAGAACCTGAGGTGAATTTCTCAAGCGATCTTTTTAGATCGTCAACTTGAAGTTTCAATTGAGAATTCTCTTCCTCAAGTTGAACTTGAGTTGAGTCCTCAACTTGAGTGACTTCAGTTGACGGTCTGAAGTTGACTTTCTCCTTGAGGAGAGCTACCTCCTCTTGGAGCGATTCAACTAGGGCATTGGACTTAGCCAGTTTCTTAGTTAAACTAAAAATTATGGAATATAACTTTTCTGTACTTACAGTGGTGTTGGAACCTTCGAAAACGGATGCGGATCCGTGGCTTGAGCTTGAGTCAGTGTCTGACTCGCTGTCTATCTCCGTTGGTTCATCCCATGCTGGAAGTGCGAGAAAGCTTATCGTTGGCTCTTCATCTGAATCCTCTGATGATGACTCGTCCCATGTAGCTTTCAGTGCTTTCTTCTTAGATCTTCGTTCCTTTTTCTGATTCGGGCATTCAGATCTGAAATGTCCTTTTTTGTTGCACCCGTAGCACTTCAGTTCTGTTTTGTTGGTTGAAGGTTTGTTGGAGTTTGATTTTTGAACCACCTTCTTCACCTTCGACTTCTTAATACCGCGCTTCTTCCGCAGCATTTTATGAACCAAATTTACCAACTCCGTTGTTACCTCATCATTGCTTTCGGAGTCTGATGTGTCAGTTTCTTCCTCCATCACCTTTTTGGATTTCCTTTCTTTAGATGTACCTGCAAGAAGGGCTATACCCTTCTCTTCCACTTCGGTATTAGTCTGTTCATGCAATTCAAATTCAGAAAATAATTCATCTAATTTAATTTTTGAAAGGTCCCTGGAGACCTTGTAAGCATCCACCATAGATGCCCACAAAGTGTTCCTTGGGAACGCTTTCAAAGCATACCTTATTACATCTCGATTTTCCACTGGTTGTCCGATTGCATGTAGACCGTTCAAGATATCTTGGATTCTTGCGTGTAGTGTGCTTGCCGATTCTCCGTCCATCATACGGATGTTGTACAACTTGTTCATCAGCAGATCCCTCTTGCTGACTTTCGTATCCGAGGTGCCTTCGTGCAATTCGATCAATTTGTTCCAGAGGTCCTTTGCACTGATGAAAGGCCCGACTCGGTTCAACTCTTCCTTGGTCAACCCACATTGCAGAGTCTGGGTTGCCTTTGCATCTGCCTCTATCTTTTTCCTTGTGGTCGCATCCCATTTGTCACAAGACTGTGGTAAACCATCATTGTCAGTCGGGATTGTGAATCCCGTCTGGATGACTATCCACATTTCCACTTGAGTCTTCAGGTGGTACTCCATTCTACCTTTCTAGTAGATGAAGTCCTCCCCGGAGAACAGCGGTGGCCTTGCGGTACTGAATCCTTCCTGATGGGCCATTGATCTAGCACACAGAAAGAACAAAGAAAACTTGTTCCAAGACTTGGTCTTGGATTAGCAGTGCGGGAGGAAAAATAAAATAACTTTAAAAAATAAAAAAAATTTAAAAAAATTTTGAAAAACCTGCTCGACCAGTGGTTGCACTGTGTTCGAGCACCCCGCTCTGATACCAATTGTAGGATCGAAGAGAGCGCTAGAGGGGGTGAATAGCGCTATCTGTAGCGTTTTCTCAATTTTCATAAAATCATCATTTACATTCGTGAATTCGATTAAGCAGAGATAAAATTTGCAGCGGAAATAATAAGTACGAAAACACAAACAAGAAGAGGCACAATTTTTTACTTGGTTCACAGCCACAGGCTGCTACTCCAAGGCCCACGATCGTTTGATCGTTTACGTTGGGCAATCCACTATTAAACTCCTTCCTCACGGAGAGGAGTTTTATCGATTACAAAAGAATAGATACGATAAAACAATTATCGTTCTTTGAAAATTAAATGCAAAAGTAATCGATTACCGAACCGAAGTTGAAGATGTAGACTTACGGTGCAGAACTCGGCATTACGACGACTTTCAAAATGATCCTTTGCGCGCAGATAGCCGTCGGGTTGCTCTGAATTGATGTTCTGAGGGCTCTCCCTCGAAGTTCTTTTATAGGGCTTTCCGGGCGCCTGGAACTCCTTTCCAGGCGCCTCCACGCTGTCCGCCGATCCACCATCGGCGCTGCTGACTCGGCACTTCCAGGCGCCTGTATTCCCTTTCCGGGCGCCTGTATGCTGACGTGGAGGTTTCGGATGAACTTTGACCGCCACTGCGTTTATCCGAATCTGGGCGCCTAGAACCAATCCGGAAAGCTGAGGTGTCCCGACCACTGGGACAATGCCACCTCACTGCTTCGCTGGCCTGGTTCCACTTGACGTCCGATCGCCTGGATCAACAATCCGGGCGCCTGGACTCCGGTCGCCTGGATTTCGGATAAGGTCGCCCGGAATCAAAGTTCCCGCCCCTCCATTCCTGCATTACAAGTTAGTGCAAAAATAAAAGTAGCAGAAAAGGAGTAACAGTTTTGAACTGTTAAGTGGTCTTAACTTCGAATTTTCAGTGAAATCCTGGGTTAGACCGACGCCTACTGTTCCACTCCGAGGAATGTGCCCTTACCCACTCCACTCGGGAGAATTTACCTGATTTACCAACAAGTCCTCCAAACTTGTTGGACTTCCCGCTTAGCCTTGATCCTCGGCCCCCAGGATTTGCTGCTAGGCAACTGGTCCACCTGACCGCCTAGACTTCCACCACGCATCTGGTCCAACTGACCTGTCTGGATTTCTTCCATGCATCTGGTCCTCCTGACCTGCCTGAACTTGCACCTGGTGCACTTGATCCTGCTAAGACTTCTGCCTGATCCTCCAGATCAGGACTTTTCTTTGCCTAGATTCCACACTAGGACTTGCTTTGCCTAACCTCAACTAGGACTTACTTTGCCTAGCCTCAACTAGGACTTTTCTGTGCTCCCTGCACACTTAGATAAACATATCAGTACACACCACACACTTAACTTGAACCTCGTGTCATCATCAAAACCAAGGTTCGATCATCTGGTGCTCCCTGCACCAACACCCAGGACTTTCCTCCAATATATGGTCCTTGTTGACCCATTGCTCTGCTAAACCTCGGGTCCACCGACCCACCTAAACTTCCTGCCTGGTGCTTTGATCTGCCAAGTCTTCCTGTCCAATCCTCCTGATTATGACTTCCTTGCTCAGTCCTACAAACTAAGACTTTCTTGCCCAACCTCAACTACGATTTTTCCTGTGTTCCCTGCACTCAACTTTAGCTTGTTAGTACACATCACAACCTTAACTTGAACCCTTTGCCATAATCAAAATATCGATTCGATTATCTGGTGCTCCCTGTACCAACAAACTTCTCTTTAAGTTTTAGAGGTATTTTATGATCACAAAAAAATATAATGCTCTCCTCTATTTCAACTATCTTTTTTGTATTCTATGTAAGATATCTCTCTCAACCCTTCCATCCTTTTATAACAATGATCATAAATACTTAAAGGTCACAGTTATAGGTAGCTCAATTTCCTATCTTAATTATTTCATCACTATATTTAATATTGCTAAACTTAAATTTTCATATATTTTATCTTTACTCTACTAAGTCTAAAACCTTTGACTTCTTGTATTTTTTATCAAGATTCGAGTTTAGTATTTACTCCTTCACATGTCTCATCTACTAAAATAATATGCACTATGGTAACATGTCTTAAACGTGTCCAAATCCATAATTAGTGTACAAAGATAGAGATTTATAGTTGATCTTTGATGTAACCCTATCTTTATAGAAAATACTTCAATTAATATGTCTAAAGTCTTTACTCTTGTTATTATATCTTCATATATACGCTTAATTCCAATATATGCTACACTGACACTTTTCTTTTTTAGAACTTTCCATATAATTTTTCTTGGGACTTTGTTATAAGCTTTTTCAAGGTTGATGAATATCATATATAAGTCTTACTGCTTTTTCTAATACTTCTCTATTAGTTGTATGACTTCTATTTTCGACCTTCCAATTATTTATTCAAATTAATTTTCAATCATCGTTGTCTCCTTCCTTAATCTTTTTCTATCACTCTTTTTCAAAAATATATGATATGACTTATTACCATAATGCCCCTATAATTCAGTTAGTGGTGTACATCTCCTTTGTTTTTATATAGGGTGACTAGAGTATTTATCCTTCATTGATTAGATTTTTTTGTTTCAATATTAGGTTTAGTGTTTTAAATGGTGATTGAGGAGCGCCTCAAACTGTTGATACCACCATTGCTGCTGTTGCTTGCCATCACTGTCGCCGCATTCAGTTGCCGTCATTAGGTTAGGCTTTTATATATTCCATATCTAGTTTCGATATTTCAATTTCAATCACGTCATCAAACCAAGGCAACACATTCAAGCCCATCGTCAGGCTCTGACTGTTAGATTTGAGAGGTGTCTTAAGGCAATATATCATCTTACGATTATACTATTTATTGGATAAATAATAATTCACTATTTGAGTACACATTTTCTATATATTTGATTGGATCTTAAACTTAAATACTGAATGTTCGCAATACGATTCATAGGGTGAGAGAATTTATGATTGGATCACAACTAGTAAGCATCGCTACATGTGCAATTATGAATGTATTGAAATTATCCCTAATCGAGAAATCGATGAGCACGAACGTCATCGATTCTGTCGAGACTAGCACATTTAAACTCCTTGGTTAGCTAAGCAGCTGATCTCGCTGGTTGAAGACATTGGATGTTGAGAGTTAAACATGAATATTGGTTAAAGGTAATCAATTCATTGGAGTGACCTGCCTTGAGACTTCATATGGTTCTATATATATGTCAATGAAGATCTCAGTACAGCTTAAGTGTGAGTTTCCTTTGACTTATGGTATTCAAGTCACCTTGGTCATGGATTATATTTTAACATCTTAAGCAAACATCTCCGAGGAGGTGTGGACCCGAGATGATTGGGTATAAGTCGAAGTGCCCGAAGGTGTTTGAATAGCCCATAGAGGATTCACCGCTCCTTGGAAAAAGGAGATATATACCGTGCGATCGCTTGTCAAGATAATTACTAAAAGTCTTTGGCCAAAACATTACATGTCAAGAGTACAGTACTCTTGGACATATGTATAAGTAACTTGAATCCACAGGACAAGAAAGCAGCTTGGGCTAGGTGTGACGTAGTAAACCTAGTGGGGACCGACACATATAGACCATATCTTGAATCAAGCGGGTATAAGATGGTGAAAGGAATGAAACACATTTAATTGTAGATGTTGAAGGGTTTAGAAGATGATTTGGAATCAATCGTTAATTTTTCAATCAATTAGGGATCATGATGTACTATTAGGTGTCACTCATGATTATTCCATAATTAATGGTTAATTACGGACGACCAATATAACCAGATGTTGGGTTGCAAGAGTACAAACATAGTCTCATATCTAAAACACATGGAAAAGATCATGAGTTTAAAAGGATGAAAGATATTTCCATTGGTATGAAGCCTTTTGGATTGAGCCCAAGAACAAAACCATGAGGGCTTAGGCCCAAAGTGAATAATATCATGTCATTATGGAGATATTTTGATTCCATCAGTTCTAACAAGTGGTATCAGAGCAAGGCCACTCTTCACCGGACTAATTGCCAGAGGAGCCATGATCCAGATCTAACCATGTGGTTTGAACCATAAAAACAAAGGAAGTGGGTGCTCATGTGTCTTGTGTCTGAATCAAGAGGACCAGACACCAGGTAGAAAGTCCTAGTTGCGACTATGCAGGAAGTCCTAGTAGGTCAGGTGGACTGAGGGGCAGAAAGTCTTGGTGGGTCAAGGATTCGGGCATCAAACAGAGGCTTTCCGTTTGAGGGGGTCTGTGATCCTTTGTTTGAGGGGGGGATTGTTGGATTGCAAGGGTGCAAATATAGGACTTTCTGCAGATGGATTTCAACCATTTGGTTAGCAGAACTTTCTGCAGATGGATTTCAACCATAGTCAGGACAACAATATTCATCTTGGCCAGTTATATTAACACCTTATAATTTACCGCCATGGATGTGTATGCAAGACGAATTTATTTCTTGCAACCTCTGATTGCCGAGTTGAATGAATTATGGAATGTAGGATCAGAGACTTATGATGTTGCAAGTAAAACCAATTTTACCTTGCATGCTGCTTTATTATGGACAATTAGTGATTTTTCAGCATACTCAATGTTATCGGGATGGAGCACAGCTGGTAAATTAGCATGTCCACATTGCATGACAGAGTCTGATGCATTTTCATTACCATGCAGTGGAAAGGTATCTTGGTTTGATAATCACCGTAAATTTTTACCACTTGAACACCCTTTTAGGAGAAATAAGAAAAATTTCCTAAAGAATGTTGTAGTCAGAAAATTGCAACCAACAATGAAGTCAGGTGCAGAAATCATTGACCAAATAGACAGTTATGGATTTCTACCAGTATATGATCAAAATTCTGAGGAGATAAATAAATACATTGTTAGGATGTGCAAATGTGGTTGGAAGAAAAGAAGCATTTTCTGGGACCTGTCGTATTGGAAGTATTTATTGATTCGACATAATTTAGATGTGATGCATGTTGAGAAAATTTTTTTTGATAATATCTTTAATACAGTGATGAATGTTCCTGGAAGAACTAAAGACACTACAAAATCATGAGAGGAATTAAAAGGATTGGTTAACAGACCTGAATTACATCAGAATGAAATAACAAATCAATATCCAAAGGCTTGTTATACATTAGACAGAGAAGGTAAACAAGCTTTATGTAGTTGGTTGAAACAGATAAAATTTCCTGATGGGTATGCTTCCAATATGGCACGATGCGTGGATATGAATAGGTTAAAAATGTTTGGAATGAAGAGTCATGACTGTCATGTGTTCATGCAAAGACTTATGTCAATAGCTTTTCATGACCTTCTGCCTAATAATGTTTGGCAAGCACTTACAGAACTGAGTCTATTTTTCAGAGATTTGTCTGCCAGGTGTATTATGACGACCGATATGCTTAAGCTAGAAATAGATATTCCTGTCATATTATGTAAGCTTGAGCGTATATTTCCACCAAGTTTTTTTGATTCAATGGAACATCTACCAGTTCACCTACCTTATGAGGCACAATTAGCTGGTCCTGTTCAGTATAGATGGATGTATCCATTTGAAAGATTTTTGAGAAAATTAAAGAATAATATTCGCAACAAAGCCAGAGTCGAGGGGTCGATATGTAATGCTTATTTGGTTGAAGAAGCAACTTCTTTCTGCTCCTATTATTTTGCTGATACTGTCAACACCAGACATCGCAAGAATCCTAGAAATTATGATGATACTCAGCCAATTGACCCTACAATGCTTTCTATTTTCAAGTTTCCTGGCAAATCATTTGGTGCTTCTAATTCAAGATGGTTAAATCAACAAGAATATCATGCTGCAAGAACATACATACTCCTGAATTGTGAGGAGGTCAAACCATACATAAGGTGAGTTGATTGATATAATCAACTAGTAATCCCTGTTTAGTTATGTTTGGTATCCCAATTATTTTTTATTTTACTTTTCATCCATTACAGCCTTTACGAACAACAACTTCATTATCAAAATCCATCAATCAGTCAAAGTGAAGTCGAGGAAAAGTTAGAGACAGAATTTGCACTGTGGTTTCAAATCTATGTAAGTTAAAGAATAAATAATTTTCCATATTTATCAATTTTTGATCTAATTTATATCATATTTATTATTATAGGTGAACGATCGTAGATTATCAAATGTGGAAGATGGAAGGATAATCAATCTTGCATCTGGACCCCTCCGTAAGATACAAGTATATTCTGGTTACTACGTTAACGATTTTAAATTCCACGTGACACAACGGGAATCACAAAGATTGACCTTTAATTCTGGTGTTTACGTAAAAGGATCTATCAACAACAATAACTCAGAATTTGATTATTACGGGAGACTCGAGGAAATTATTGAGATTGAATATCCTGCCTTACCCATAAAAAGATGTGTGTTATTCAAATGTTCTTGGTATGATCCGACTCCCAGAACAGGAACCAGAATACACTCAAACTATAATTTAGTTGAGGTTAATGCAAACAAAAGGTTTAACAAGTTTGAACCTTTCATTTTTGCGGTCCAAGCAGGTCAGGTTTTCTATCTTGAATATCCGACGAAGGCAAGAAGAGTTAGTGAATGGTTAGCTGTTTGTCATACGAAGGCTCGTTCAACCATAGAAACACCGAACTCCAACATAGCACAACACCATGATGCATTTCAAAATGAAGAAGTAGAGATACATTTAGTAGATTCTCAGATTCAAAATTCATCTGTTTTACTTGTAGATGCTAATGTATCTTACCAGGAGATAGATGATGGAGAGATGTCGAGCAGTGAGGAGGTTGTTGAACTAACTGAGTCTAGCGAGGAGGATCAAGAAAATATTAATGTTGATGATTTAGATTGTAACGATGAATGAAAATTGCTTGTTTTGTTAAAATATATTTATCTCATAATTAATACTTATTCTATTTTTTTGTGTATTTAAATTGTTGCAATAACATCGTCTAGCATGAAATAACATGTGTTGATTTGAGTTAGATATGCTACATTCAGGAGTGGGACTGAAAAACTAGATTTAAACTCTTGTAGTTTGTTTTCTATACTTCTTTGGTTTAGAATGATTTAATGTACATAAGTATCTTTTTGATATTAGCTTTTTGGTTCTTACTATATTGCTTGTAAAACTCCACCTGTCCTTCTTGCTAATTAGAAATCTCAGACCAAAACTTGAGTCTTTTAATTCCCTACACAAGAATGAAAAGTCAGAATTCCCCCTTTATTTTTTTTTTCAAACTGTACCTCATTCCCTACACAAGAATGAAAAGTCAAATGCAACAATCTCATAGCTTCAACCTTCTTCACAACAAAATCAATTCAGTGAGCTCAACTCCATAACTTCCTGAAATTAGATTCTAGGATTTCACTGAAATAACAAGGCTTCTCTTAATCTCATAGCTTACAATTTCCTCAGAAGTCCACTTAATTTACATGATAAGTAGAAAACTCAAGATTGTTGAAGCTTCAAGCAACAATTAGTTTCTTAATTTACAGTAGCATGTTACATGTTTATCATTTGTTTACAGTAGCATGTTGCCAACATCACTATACCAAAACCATGTTGGTGCCAACATCACATTCTATAATGTATACTTTATCATTTGTTTACTTAATCATTTGTTACTTTAGCATTCTATAATGTCTTCAAAAGTGTAAAATGATGAATTCGTTGTTATGTTGACTTTATCATTTGTTACGTGTGATTGTGAACATGCTTATAGTTTGTGCAACCGTAGCATTCTATAATGTTACTTGTGATTTTCTTGTGGGCTTGCCCAATAACAACAAGTAGTGACTGCATCATTTTTATTTCGAACAAGCTTTGTGTTATAATGTTATTTATAGATACAGATATGTCCGATCAGGCAGCAGCACCCGATGGCCGGACTATTTTAAGAGTTGTTGGAGGGTGGTAAGTATTGGTGTTATTAGTACTTTTTAATTTATAAATTTTTTTATGATATATGTCTAACATTTATATATTTTATAATACAGTTTCACCCCAGACAGTCACAAAATTGCAGCCTATATATCATCTAAGTTTCACGAGAGAGTATGTCGTACAGGTCATACTTGGAGGCATGTCGACGAGGACATGCGAAGCTTTTATTACGATGAATTTTTGGTAAGTCATTTTAATCAACAATGAAGTTGTATTTGTTTCTACTAATTAAAATTTTTTTCTTGCAGAAAAAGTATACTTGGGAGCCAGGACACGAGCAGAAATTTATAGAAATCTAGAATGCTGCTTGTGCCAAATTGTACAAAGACCTTCTCTATAAATGCAGAAAAAAGGGTACCAGACCATCTTTCATCCCAATTGAGATTTGGGATGCATGGCAAGCCATCTGGTCTGCAGAAAGATGGCAGGCAAATTCAACGATAGCTCGATCCAACAGAAACACCAAGCTGGCTGGCCCTAGCACCAGATCCACAAAGCATATAGCTGGATCCCGTTCCATTGTGGAGCATACATTGGACTTGGTAAGTTTACAATTAATATATTTAGATTAGAATTATTTAATTAGTAATGATTTGATTTTGATTTAATTGTATTTTTTAATTTTCAAGAGCATGAGTTACAGCGACCTCCTACTTGTTGGGAGATTTTTATGAAGACACACAAGTTCAAGGATAGCACATTTATTGATTCTTGCTCGCAGGCATTAGACATAAGATTTTAAATTTTAATTTTATTTAACATTTCAGTATAGTAATTATTTTTTCTTATTCTAAATTTTATATTAATTTATTTTTAAATAGGCTGAAATGTCTGCTAGAGTTGCACAAGTGTTTGCGCTTGCTGTTGAGGAAGGTGAGAGGCAGAATCTCTCAACCGACCAATTGAATGAGATATATTATGATGTGGTCAATGGGAGGAAGAAGAGCTCCACCCTCTACGATTTAGGATCCCAGGTGAGAGCCGTATATGATCGTGTGATGGCCCCTAGAGCCAGGGTCGTCCCAGCGGATCATCTTCTGCGATAGAAGCCCTACAATAGGAAAATCAAGAATTAAAGAATCAATTCTCCGCATTAGAGGAGAAGTAGATGGAATACGAGCAGTGGGCGTGGCAGATGAAGGACTTCATGGATGCCATGGGTGCGACGCCGCAGCGCCCACATGGTTGGACTCAAGATGTAGAGACTCCGGACCCTAATGCCCCTGATCAGTAGTTGCTTGCGAGGTATGTTAACATTTCTATTGCTTCTATTTTTTTTAGTTATGAATTGTAAACATGCATTTTTCAAATACCTTGTTATCATTAATTTGTTACTAAACACTATCTTATTATCTTTTTTGTAGGATTGGATATTTTGGTTTGGTTAGTTTAGATATTTTTCCTATCTTTTATTGTATTTAAATATTTGATACAGTATCAGTGTATTCAGATATTTATATTAGGGTTATTGTACTCAGACTGGATTGCAGTGTATTCAGATATTTTGGATTGTGTTTTGTATTCAGATATTGTAGTAGTGTGGTTGCATGACATATTTTGGCTTGTGTTTTTGTATTCAGATTGGATTGGATTGGATTGTATCTTATTGATTCAAATGTAAATAGGGAATTCAGAAAAAAAATTAAAAAAAAAAAAATATTAGCGATGGAATTTATAATTCCGTTGCTAATTTGCCAATTTTTTAAAAAAGTGTTTAAATCTAGCGAAGGAAATTTATAATTTTTGTCGTTAATTAGCGATAGAATTATAAATTTCTATCACAACATAGCGACAAAAATTATAAATTTCCTTCATTAAACGTCTGAATGAACAGTGTAACCTAGATGAATTTTAGCAACGGATATTTATTTTTCTGTCTCTAAATAGCGACGGAATCATAAATTGTCATCGCTAAATTATAGAGATGGAAATATATGTTCGATCACAAAAAATAGCGACGGAACTTTAAAGTCCGTTGCTAAATAGCGATGGAACCTTAATTCCATCGTTAAGCTAACGTCACCGACCAAAAAAAAGCGACGGCAAAAATCCATCGCTAATCGGTCGTTAATATGGATTAATGACCGATTAGCGACGGACTATTTTGTCGCTAATACCTATTTTTTTGTAGTGCTAATAGGTAGTGGAGGACTGGATATTAGTCATGAGATGAGAAGTTCAAATAGGTCAACGAGGACTAGATGTTTGGCAATGGTGAAGTCTTAGTGGGTCAAAGTTGACCGAATGCTTGGCATGGACGGGAAGTCCAAATAGGTTAAGGAGGACTGAATGTTTGACAATGGTAAAGTCTCACCAGATTAAGGTTAATCGGATACTTAGCACAAGAAGAAAAGTCTTGGCAGGTTAAGGTTGATCAGATTTTAGGTGGGTGAAGTCTTGGTAGGTCAATGATGATCAGATTCTAAGCAGGTGAAGTCTTGGTAGGTTGAGGTCATATTGATATTAAGCAAAGTGAGGTTTTAGCCTTGGAATGACAAAATCAAAGATATTAGTCTACTGTTATGGAATAACAATCAAATTATCAATCAAAAACCTAGAGTTCAAGGGTGTAAGGGGGTTTATGGTGTGACCATTAACTATTAGGTGTTGGTAGTTGACTACATCATTAGTTGATTGGGGCACTCGACTAATGATACTACTGAGTGAACAAAATATTTAGAACTCAACTGCTTAACTCGACTAATAATCTGTCATTTGATGGAGAAGAGCAGTCGACTGATGTTATTGTTTGAGTGAACAGAAAGTTCAGAACTTGACTGCAGGACTCAACTATTTGGGTATTAATCGATAGATGGTAATGAGAAGTCAACTATTATGGTTAAAGTTAAGCTAGAAAGAGTTATTCTACAGGTGAAATAGTCTAATTCAATGGAGCAATCGATTGATGGGTGTTATCAGTCGATTGTTAAGTGAAAATTAACCTTGACTTGAAGGATATTAAGGAAAGTTTCCTAGAGGATTTCGACATCGATTCTTTGGGTTTTAAGAGGAGAGTGATGTTGCATTTTTGAACCTTCAAGAGGCAAACCAAAGCAACCAAAAGCAATGAAAGCAAAGATTTACTATTGTAAAGTTGTTTTATTTTCATTGTTCTTATTTGCTATTGCATCTTTTATATTTGTGTTTTGTGTTGCTTGTAGGAACAAGAGTTGTAAGAGATTTTTCCATCTCCAAAAGGTATCCAGCAAGTAGAAAGCATTGTGATGATACCGCTAGGACTCTAGGCCATAGAATAGGAACCGAGAGTTCCAAACCATGTAAAATTGAGGTGTCTTTGTGCTTGTCTTTATTTTTTTGCTATGTATTAAACCTTGTACACAAGAACACGTGAACAACAAACATGAACAAAGTGAATCTCTATTCACCCACTTCTCTAGTGATGTCATTAGTTCAAACAATTAGTACAGAGATGGAACACTTTGTAGAGACTTAACAACCTTTCAAGAATAACACTAGAGAGAAGAACAAAGAATCACAATTTCGAGTCCTCTGATACCTAACAATGTGTCAGAGTGAGACCGCTAATCATTAGACTAACTGCTAAAGGAAAACAACTCTAGAGCAAAGAAGAAAAGTCAAGACTTTGAGTCCTCAAACACCTACAAGTGGTATTAAAATCAAAGTCGTAATGAATGTTATTAGTAGCCCTAAAGCCAATTATGTGATGATTGACTAGGAACTTTTGTATCATATTCTATTGTTAATAAAGGTAAAGTTTGGTTATTATATTTATTTCATGTTTGCACCAAATGACTAAATATAATAATGTTTTTGAGTAATAGATTCTAATCTACATCATATCAATTAGTTGAATTGATAGTAAGATAATGTAGAGAGAACTACTTGTTAGGTTGCAAGGGTGCAAACATAGTCCCACATCTAAAACACATGGAAAAGATCATGAGTTTAAAAGGATGGAAGATATCTCCATTGGTATGAGACCTTTTGGGGGAGAGCCCAAGAACAAAGTCATGAGGGCTTAGGCCCAGAAGTAGACAATATCATGCCATTGTGGAGATATTTTGATTTCATCAGTTCTAACAAGTGGTATTAGAGAGAGGCCACTCTTCACCAGACTAACCGCCGGAAGAGTCATGATCCAGATCTAATCATGTGGGTTGAATCTTAAATAAAGGAAGTGAGTGCTCCCGTATCTGAATCAAAAGGACCAGACACCAGGCAGAAAGTCTTAGTTGCGGCTAGGCAAGAAGTCTTAGTAGGTTGGTGGGTTGAGGATTCAGACATCATACGGAGGCTTTTCGTTTGAGGGGGGGCTTGTGGTCCTTTGTTTGAGGGGGGATTGTTGGGTTGCAAGGGTGCAAATATAGTCCCACATCTAAAATACATAGAAAAGATCATGAGTTTAAAAGGATGAAAAATATCTCCATTAGCATGAGGCCTTTTGGGGATAGCCCAAGAACAAAGCCATGAGGGCTTAGGCCCAAAGTGGACAATATCATGCCATTGTGGAGACATTTTGATTCTATCGGTTTTAACACTATTCTTAACTATTTCTAGTCAAGTAGTAATATTCAAGGATAATATTAATGGATTGAGACTACATGTAAGTCAATTGATGATTTAATCTCACAAGTCATGGATATTTGATATCACATTGACACATGAGTATATATTAGAGAATATATATTAAATTGACTTGCCATGAGAAAGTTTCATGGATAGTTATATGAGTATCATAAACTTTCTCATGTCACTATTAGCATGAATAGTCTGTAGACCTGAAGTTACTACGATTCCCTATATAAGGAGTTATATACTTTGGTATCATCAAACGTTACCAATAACAGGGTGGACTATAAAGGTGATTACTTAGTATGCACCGACTTATGATGAGAAATGTGAGTGATGTACATGAGATCTATCCCTCCCATATAACAGGAGTGATATCTGTGTGCCCCTTGATCAAGTAGGACTACTAAATGCATAGTCATGCTCAAATAAGTCAATATGAGATATTAAGCTCATTTACTTAAGTGAGTTTATTCAGGGATCAAGAAACACAAAGATTGATATCGCGAATGACACTGTCTATGTCTCATTAATCAATCTAGATATCAATGATAGAATGACATCATCATACATTATAATAGTCACGAAAAGGTTAGGTTGGATCTCAACTTTCTTATCACTTAGGTAGCAATGATGCATTGTTAGATGTCATTCATTGCTTATGTGTCTAAAGTGGTTTAGATACATTACCAACATTATGAGAACCTATTGTGTCACATACAAAGGACACGATGCTTCCAAGACTGATTGATTTTAGTTTGACTAAAATATGATCTGAATTGGATTAATTGAGTTAGACTCAAGTGAATCCAATTAGATTATGAGATTGAGTATAATTTGTGTTAGACTCATTTAGATTAGACTCAACCAAATTTGAATGAGATATTGATTCATTAAAATGTTTAATGAATTAACAATAGAGGAAGATCAAGGGTTTTTCTATTCATTAGATGAAGAGAAAATGAAGAGCCAACATGAGAAACATGTACTATATTTGGATTTTAATTGGCTTCAATGTGGGGAAGCTAATGAGGCAAAAAACTTTCATAT
>NC_133868.1:2137638-2140858 GCF_044706935.1 Curcuma longa | reverse complement strand
TAACCACAAGGCAAACTCCCTAAGTGTCATAGAGGTTAATATAAACCAAATAGAATAAATAAAATTTTAAAATATAATTTTTAATTAAACTTTTAAATTTGGACTCCCCCTAAATCTGACACTCCCTTAGGGCTCCTTGTTGACCACAAGGCAATCTCCCTATGTGTCTTAAGGGTTGTTCCAAGTTAAAAGAATAATTTATAATATATTTTATAAACTAAGGTTTTTAAAAAATAATTTTAGTATTTTTTTTAAAGTTAGATTTAAGAAGTCTTTAAAAAATAAGATCTTTCAAGAATGACATTCCCCTGAATTAGACACTCTCTTAGGACATCCTTGTTGACCACAAGGATTTTCTACCTATGTGTCTTAGGGTTCTTAGACTTAGTGTTGACCTAAAAGTTTGTGTCTAAGTGTTGGTCAACCAATTTTTAAATATTTAATATTTTAAAAAATATATATAGGTACACATAGCAAACATGAATTTCAAGTAAATATCAAGTTTTCAAAAATAATTTTTATAAAAATAGTTAAAATAATTTTTGAAAACCTTTTTCCAAAACATTGTTCTTTAATTGCTTTTATCATTTCACCCATTCTAAGTGTCGCAATACATGACATAAAAGGGTTACCCTATGAGTTTTGTGAGATGAGTTATCAATTTTATTTTTATTAATTTTAAGTTAAGTTCTATTGAATGTTTATCCTTGTGTTAGATTTAGGTTTAATCGTCAATCAATTAAGTCCACATTTCAAAAATCAGTTTCCAGGTAGTGGCGAGGCACAGAGGCCTTCTTAGGTATCGGAACAATGATCACATTCTAAGACAAAACTGATTCAAAAAATTATGACCTTAACCAATTTCTTGAGAAACCTTGGTCTAACTAGTTTAGGATATGACTGTTAGGATCGGTTGGTTCGCTAGAGGGGGGGTGAATAGCGTTTTTCGATTCTTCTTGATTGTTTCTCTGCAAGAGTGTTAGCGGAAGCAAAATATAAAAGAGAAAACAACAGATCAACACTAACCCAGTTTGTTTACTTGATATCCACCTCCGCAGAGGTGACTAATCCAAGGATCCACACGCACGCACACACCCGATGCACTATGAATCTTCTCCTTCTCGAAAACCTCGAAGGCAGAGAAACCTTTACAACTCTTTCGATTTCCTCAAATATGATATGAAAGAATGTTCAGGAGGAGAGGAAGAAAGCACAAGATCAGTGAACAACACGTTCTCAAAAGAAGCGAGAAAGAATAAAAGAATGGCAGAATTCTTGAGTTGATCTCGAGCAGGCTTCTTTTATAATTCTTCGGCATTAGTCGACTGCTGTGTAATACCCGTAATTTTCTGCGATAATTCCTGGATATTTATTTATAAAAATGATAGATTAAATTATGTGAGAAGGAATTGTTATAAATTCTTAATTTAGGCTTTAAAGATTTAATAGGCCTAAAATGATGCTTCTTGAGGGGTTAATTCCATGTGGCTTTGCAAAAATAAAAGAAAGAAATAATGGAGGAACCAAGGATTGATCCTTGGACCTCAAGGAGTGGCAAGCCTAGTAGAAGCATGGGATAACCAAAGGAGCTAATGAATGTTTCTTGATAAAGGCATAAGAGAAATGAATTTAAATACGAGATGACATCATCTTCATTAAATGCAAGGAGTTACAAATGCAAGTAAATTCCTTTCATTTTTCTTCCATTTATGTTCAACGAAAATTCATGATTCTTGTTTGAATTTTCGAAATTGGTGATGTGGAGGGGGGTTACAAGAGAGACATTAAGAGAGGGGAGGTTACTAAAGGGTAATTAATGGAGGAGTTACAAGAGGGTGAATGAAAACTCCTTTATACCATTTTTCTCTCCATTTTGGATCATTTCTTCCTTCTCTTGCCGAAATTCTCTTCTCTCTTGCTTGCTCTCACTTGGTGGCCGAAACCTTGAGATTTTCTCCCAACCACAAAGGTTACAATCCAAGGGGAAGAATTAGGAAGGAAGGTTAAAGCAAAAGAGAAGGTAAGTCTTGCTATGGCTTGGAGTCTTTTCTTCTTCCTTGTTTTCTTTCTTTGTTTCTTTGGCCGAGAGGTCTAAGGATGTTCTCATCACTATTTTGTCAAGCAAAGAGGTTAAAACCAAGGGCTAAGGAAAGTTTGGTGGAAGGAGGGAAGGAAACCAAGAAGCTAACAAAGAAAAGGGTGTTTTCTCTTTTGGTAGGGTAAAAATCGAGGAACAAAGGGTAAGACTCCCTCACCCTGTAACATAATGGTTTATGGATGGTTTCTATGATTTCTTAGTGTTTCTAAAGGTTACATGTTAAAAACATAAAGAAATCTTGCTTGATAACTTTCGGCCATGAGGTTAAAGATAAGGTTTAAAAGCATGCTTTGAGTAAGTTGGTTTTTATATCATTTATGAGAATGTATAAGTAAACTTGCTCGTTTTCCATGTGGTAAAGATTTAAGGTTTCATGCTATAAATCTTTAAGGTTTGGCTATTACATGCTAGGGTTTATATGTGGGTGCTAGGGATTGAACCTGGAACCTAATGTGTAGCAATGCCATGTGTTAACCAAAGGAGCCAATGAATATTGATTGAGAAAGAAATAAGCGATTGCTCCCCGTGTTTAAGATATCGTATGTCCGTCAATTATCTGAGTTCACTGACAACTCAATAATCGACATCTAAGACCTTGAATAGTACCACTCAACCTTATTGTCAGCCGGACCAAAGTCCACTTGCAAGATTTGACTTGACAATCCTTATGAGCTCTCCAAGGGGACATCATCAGCCCTACTGGGACACGGATTCCTTCTATAATTAATGGCACACCGTATAGATAGTAACATCACCCAACTTACCGGGAATAATTGATCTGACGGAAAGATCTCACCCTTTGGTAAATCAAAGCAATAATTACTACCTATAGGTGCCCATTTATTACATCGGGATTAAGAGTGCATAATTTATAATAATAGAGGTCTTGTTCAATTTGTGAGTCAGAGTAAATTGAACAACCTCAATGGTCCTACTCAATACACACAAAGTGCACTAGTGCAATTCTACAGTCAAGACAGACAGTCACCGAATTATATCTACAGTGTGAACTAAGAGGACTTTATTGCAAAATTCCCTATTGCAATCATTTGACCAAAACATGATTTCTTATTTCATAAATGTTTATACAAAAGACAAGTCTTTTCAGTATACATCCTAACA
>NC_133868.1:2118950-2137538 GCF_044706935.1 Curcuma longa | reverse complement strand
CCCATCTCCCCCACATAACTCATGCTCAATATTCTCTCCACCTTTTTGTGCTAGATATAGTAAAGATCTCTCCGGTTCGGTTTTAAACTCTCTTTGGAAGGAAGAACCGGTTCACAAGGTGAACCAAACCTCCCTCCTTGAAACCCACGCCCAAGGTGGATGAATTAGAGCCGTTGGATCGGAAAAATTAAGTTATATTAAAATAGATTATATCGTAACCGTTAGATGAGATTAAGTTGCATCCGACGGATGAGATCTCTTCGGTTCGGTTTTATTTTCTATTTTAGTATAAAATTGGTTCAAGGATTGAACCAATCTTATCCATAAGTGGCCAACCACTTAAGATAAGGATAAGATCGATTTGGTTTTTTTTAAAAAAGAAAAAACCAAATTAAAAGGATCCGACGGTTGCAATCTAATTTAAAAGGCTAGATTTAAGATAATTCTAGAATTTGGAATTGGTTATTAAAATCAATCCAAATTAGAATTAATTTTAAATTGGCTGGCCACATTAATATTTGGATAAGGTTGATTTCATTTTTTTTATAAAAAGGAAAAACTAAATCAAAAAGATCCAAAGGTAGAAAACCAAGCAATCAAATCTAAAGGCCTAGATTAAAGATATTTCTATAAATTTGGAATTGGTTTATAAATCAATCCAAATTAAGAAATAATTTTTTAATTGGCGAAGAGAGCTTGGTCTTGGCGTGAAAGATATAAATAGAGGGGAAGGGGTGGGCGGGAAAAAGAGATCCAAGAGATCAAGGAGAGAAATGTTTTCGGAAAACGAGTTCTCTTCTCCTTTCTCAAATGGCCGCCGCCCCTCTTCTTTTTCCTCCTTTTCTTCTTCTTCTTCTTCCACCGCCCCCTTCTCCTTATTCTCTTGAGGTGGCTGAACCTTCTCCTCCAAGGTGGTGGCCGGATCCTAGCAAGGAGACGAGACAAGGCGAAGCTGCTGCGAGAAGAAGAAAGGCGATCCAAGGTTTCTTCATCCGGAAATTGCAACTCCTTTATTTCTGGAGGTTCGTTGTCCACCCAACGTCCAGGAAGAAGTTAGGAATACAGCAGAAGGCTCCGAGGTCATCTAAAGGTTCTGGTATGATTTAGTTTCCGCATTTTAAATCAAAGTAGAACTATTAGAATAGAAACCGTAGTTAGTAATTTAGGAATCGACAATCCTGAAGGAACGATTGACTTAGTCTTTTGTAGACTTTGTCAATTGATCCAGGCGGGATAAAATTTTTGTCCTGTGGGGTTCTATGCTTTTCAGAGCGGATAGAATCCGGAACGCAGGACGGAGATCCAGAATGCCAACAGTCTTTATGATAGCTTTAGATGAAATGTTGTTAAGTGTGAAGACATCCGTCTCTAGAGCGAATCCCCAAAAGGAAGTAGGTAGATTAGTCTGACTCATTATTGATCGTACTATATCTAATAAAATACGATTTCTCCGCTCAGATACACCATTCCACTGTGATGTTCCAGGTGGAGTAAGTTGGGATATTATCCCACACTCAGCTAGATGACCATGAAATTCTTGGCTAAGGTATTCACCACCTCGATCTGATCGAAACATCTTAATACTTTTGCCAAGTTAGTTTTATACTTTATTTTTGAATTTTTTAAACTTTTCAAAAGATTCTGACTTGTGTTTCATAAGATACACATAACTGTATCTACTGACATCATCAATAAAAGTGATGAAGTACTAATAGTCTCCTTTAGTAGCGACATTAAAAGGGTCACATACATCAGTATATATGAGTCCTAACAAGTCCGTCGCTTTTTTGTCATATCCACTAAATGGAGTCTTTGTCATCTTGCCTAGAAAATAAGATTTGTATGCCTCATATGATTTAAAATCAAATGAGTCCAGTAATCCATCCTTATGGAGCTGGGATATGCGACTCTCATTTATGTGACCTAGGCGACAATGCCAGAGATATGTTTGGTTCAAATCATTCGATTTGAACATTTTGATATTATGTTATAGATTGAATTATCTAAGTCTAGAATATAGAGTCCATTAATACATGGTGTACTACAATAGAATATATCATTTATCATTATAGAACAATATTTATCCTTTATGATAAACGAAAAACCTTTCTTGTTCAAACAAGATACAGAAATTATGTTCTTTGTTAATACAGGTACATAATAGCACTCCTCTAGTTCTAAGACAAGCCCTATGGACAATGATAAGGAATATATTCCTACAGCTATAATAGCAACTCTTGTGCCATTGCCTACTCGTAGGTCCACTTCGCCCTTTGTCAATGCTCTAGTTCTTCGTAGGCCTTGCACATTGGTACAAATGTGAGATATGCAACCAATATCCATGATGTAGAAATAGATAGATTGACTTTTATAATATATATACCTGAGGTAGAAGTCTCACTTCTTTTCTTCTTAACTTCCTCCAAGTAAAGTTTGCAGTTTCTCTTCCAATGTCCAGCCTCATCATAATGGAAGCAGGTTCCTTCCTTAGTTACCCCGCCTTTGGGTTTCAGTGCAAAAGTGTTGGCCTTTCCCTTGGCCTAGGTCTTACCCTTAGCTTTGGGCTTCTATTTGCCTTTGCCTTTTTGTACTATTACCAGGCTTAGTCTTTTTGAGATTGGGTTTAATAGTTCTCAACATGCTAAGCATCTCAAGTTGTTAATTTCATTCATGTTATAGTTCATGACAAATTGACTATACCCTTCCGATAATGATGTAAGATAATGTCAGTGGCCAATTCTTGACCCAATGGAAATCCTAGTCTTTTAAGATTCTCGGCATACCAATTATCTTGAGTACGTGAGTTCCTTCTTGCATCTTGCATGCAAATAGGGCCTTAGACACCTCAAACCACTCATGCCTAGCTTGCCCTTAAAATAGTTGTTTCAGGTGCTCAATCATATCATGTGCATCATGTTCTCATGTTGCTTTTGAAGCTCAGAGTTCATGGTGGCAAGCATTAGGCATGATACATCTAATGCATCATCCTGATGCTTCTTGTAAGCATCTTTCTCTGCATGAGTGGCGGTAGTGGCGGGTGTTTCAAGAAGAGGTTACTCTAGGACGTACAATTTTCGTTCTTGTTTGAGGACGATCCTCAAATTTCTGTACAGTCTAAGAAATTAGCTCCGTTGAACTTGTCCTTCTCAAGAACAGATCGCAGAGAGAGTGTATTTAATGTGTTAGATGATATGGTGATCTACAATAGTAAAATGCAGAAATAAGTTTCATATCTAGATCATTTAATTAGGTCTTTAATTAAATGAAGCTCCCACTGAATTATAGAGCTTTAGTAGAGGCTAGTCATGGATGTAGGCAAACATATTTTTGCCCACACTACTAGCTCTTAACCCAATAGCTACAAATTCATGTGAGATAAGATCCACATCATACCTCACCTTGAGTTAGCTTTGATAATCGCCCAAAACTTAGTATGATTAGGTAGGCAATAGTTTACCAATTACATCTTATGCAACTCTCAGAAACAAAGGGTCAAGATCCACATTATAGATCATCTTGAGTTAGCTTTGGTTAATCGTCCTAGACTTAGTATAATTGTTCTCTTACCCACCCTTCCCAACTTTTGATATATGCCTCTATGTTTTTCTCAATCTAATTGAGGTAATGATGTTGTCATTTTCAAAATTAAAAATTTCTAATTAACCAAACTTCTATTTATCACTCAAGTAATATAGAGAGGTCCGGGTCGTCTCTCATGCACTCAATGATGGAAGTTTACCCTAGACACATGATGCCGGGTTTTTATTTGTTAATCATCCTTATTCATTCCTAACTATCTACAAGATCTATTTATTCATAATTAAATCCTACAATTAACTAAAATATTTCTAAGTATACATAATTCACAACTTAAAACCTAATATACACTCCTAATCACAAAGTCATTCAAACATCAATCATTGTTACAATATTAACCCTCATTACACAATTACAATAAAGTTAACTTGAACGACAATTCACTCTCTCTTCATCTCATCAATTACAATTGTACATAAGTTAATATGAACCGGTTCATAAATACAACAATTATGTAACATAATTACACAAGCAAGAGCATGCTCTCTATATACACTTCATGGTTTAGACAAATTACTAAACAAGAATATAATCAATTAATTGTACAAATCCACTACTAAGAAACAAACATATACAACAAATTACACAACCAATCTATACACCAAATAATTGTAAACTTTGTTACATGTTCAATGATTCATTTTATTAACACAAGTTCAACATATAACATGAAACACAAATCCCACATACATCCACATATAACATCTAAATCACACTAACATACATATAAATTACAATCCACAATTCTAATTCAGGGGGAGTTTGGATGCTATAATCGGAATAAACAAAGAAGAACAAAAAACAAGGAAAACAGAGTAGAGAACAAAGAAATTTAGCTTAAGGATTAGGGTTTCTTCCCTCCCCAATCGACACAGAACAGAGCAATCAAACCTTCGGTTAATTCATGTTGACTAGGAACGATCGAACGTCGCTAGAGATGGCCAATCGTTGGCGAGCTCAAGTCGGGGAGAATCACGGATTCGACCGTTGCTCAGCTCTCCCCCTGCTGCAAACCACAAACAAAATTAAAACCAAAATAGAGAGCTTACCTCACATCCTCAGTGGCTGAGATGGTCGGAATTCGGCTCGACGTCTTGTGTTAGACTTCAATGGATGCAGATGGACAGGGAGATCCACCAGGCATTCCACTCACGACGGCGCTCACTACTGTGCAGAAAGTCATCAGCCACCAATAGCTGGGCACTCCGCTCATGGCAAGGTCTCCTGCGGTGGCGTTCGTTCGTAGAGGTTGCCGACCACTTCTCGTGTGGCTGATTGGGAAGAAGTGGGGATGGAGAAATTGCGACGGGAGCTCGGTGAGGAAAAAGATGTCGCGTGATGAGAAGCTACAGTGGAAGAGAAACCTAGAGGACCGAGCTCCTTTATTGCGATGAACCATGAATCCTTTTAACGGTCGATTGAACTAAGCCGCCACAGCTAGTTTAGACTGGATGACTTGAAATGGGCCAGACTAACTTGAAATGAAGTGAACCAGACTAAATCGGATTGAATGAAATTATTTGGGCTAAATTGGATTGAATGAAATTATTTGGGCTGAATCCATTGCATTGGACGAGCTGTGATTGAAATGACTGGGCTGAACTCAAATTGAACCCGATTTTTAATTTGGTTGAGCCAAATTGAATTTGATTTGACCTTGACTCGAACTAGGATTGATTTTCTTCAAATTGGACCTCCAAATATTATTATTTTCATCCTAATTTTTTGTAAAAATCAAATATCTAAATTAATATCCATAAATATCTCAAATTAATAAGAAAATAGAATGAAGACTAAAAATTCATCCAAGATAAAGAATAAGTCCAAAATACAATTTATAACATGAAATATGATAAAAAATAGCCCAATATAACCCTAATTAACTCGGTCAAAATGCTACTTATCAGGTAACTTAGTTAAGTCTCACCCAAAATTCGATAGCGGGACATCACAATTGTCCTCTCACACTCTATTAAGATAAATTGTGTCACTTTACTTTGGAATCCAACAACAAATGATCAAGATAGTAGTGAGTACCAAACTTTGGTAGGCATATCGAGTTAACTTAATTAACATAAAGTTATTATCTAATATACATTACATACACACATAGCATATATCAATCATATAAGCTTAAATATGACATGGTTATGACCCATATTCTACGATCCTCTCAAGCTAATGAGAAGATCGAATGGTTAACCTAGGGATAACATCTTCTCCAAGTGCATCCTTTGGTTATCATGTGTCGTTGGCATCCTTCTTATAACTTTATCCTCCAATGGACTTTCAAGTCCTCATTTTGTACATTACAAAATAAGAATACTCGAGTTACATTCGAGTCTAAATCTATTTTTACAACTAGAAAAATAGAGAAAAAAAACATGACATACAGGTTGTATTATGAATTACAACATGCACACACAACACAACCACAATCACATCGGGAGTTAAGGGCTATAACCATGTACCATGGCAATTAACACACAACAAATAGATTAAGACATCAATATTATTATGTTTGCAAAAATTACTCATGAGTAGAAACCTCACGGCAGTCCCGCTAGCCGGTAAGCAGGCGGGGGTCAAGGGGACAGTGCCCCTTGTGGGGGGTCGAGGGTAGCGCCCCCAAAGTAAAATTTTATTTACAACTCCTTGAATGAGTCGCTGCCCTTTGTTCATCAAAATGAACCGGAAATCCTCTTGTTCTATTGATGTATTATTGTGATAAAAATCACACCATCTGTTCACAACAGATTGTGAAAATTTTATCACATTTTTGTCAAATGTAATCGGACTATATCACACTTTCATTAGACTAACGTTTGCACATCTGTCAACATGATGATGTTATATCCTCTTAGTTTGATCAACATAAACTCATCAATTAGGCAACCCATAACAACAACATGTCCTACTTCTATATCACATATAAAAGAGAAAAAAACTTTGTATGATCTTTCACAAGTGGCTCTGATACCACTGTAGAGAATCCTATGCGATAAACGATAAATCACAGCAGAAAAAGGTTCCTTGAGCAATCCATGCGAAAGAAAAATATACAAGTTTATATCTATAAAATTCTATCTAATAGGGTATACCTTTAGAGCGTGCCCTTCGCTTATCCCGCTCATCCAAAATTTATCGGATCTCTTGCACGTTCAAGTATCTGTGCTTCTATGCGTATCCACACTAACACTCCTTTGGAGAAAGTTGATTGTGCTAGCAACCCTTGGTGTGAGTTTCCGCCAAGAGAAGAAGAGGAGATGAAGATGAAAATCCAACTTGACTTTTGGGGAGAAAAACTCTTTTTATATCCAAGCCATGAATATCAAAGGTTTTTAGACTTTTGGTATTCTCTTATCAATGCATGATTAATCCTTATTTTCTTTAATAACTTCCATGCATTATAGCCTCATCTTCTTCAATAACCTCCATGCATGATAACCTTATCTTCTTCAATGCATGATTAATCCACATTAATCATACATGAATAATTAAACTTCATTCATCAACTTGTTTTAATTTGAGTCTAACTCAAATTTAATCAACTTGAGTCTAACTCAAGTCTTGGTTATCCAATGAGCATAATTGTTCCTTTAGTCAAACTAAAATAAACACATCTCCATAATAGAATGTTATTTGTGTGTGACCCAATAGGTTCTTGTAACGTTGGGAATGTCTCTAAAATCTCATTTTAGAAACATAAGCAATGAGTGACATCTAGCAATGCATCATTGCTACCCAAGTGACAATAATATCGAGATCCGACATAACCTTCGTGATTATGATAATGTATGATCATGTCCTTCTATCCTCGATATCTAGATTGTGTTAGGATGTATATTATAAGCCTAGCTTTTGTATGAACATCTATTTTGAAATAAGAATCACTTTGGTCAAATGTTTGCATTTTATATCCTTTATATATATGTTAATGCAGTTGTCCAATTAATTTATATTATAGATAACATGGTGTGTGGTACCATATAGAAGATCATGTTATCTTTTCCTTATAAATTATAAATTAGTAGCTCACAACCAAGATGGATTGGGACAAACCATTAGAATGGTTGTAGTGTAATTGGTATTAGTCTATCTTGACTATAAAATTACACTAGTACACTATGTGTGTATTGAGCAAGACCGTTTGAGGTTATTTGATTTATACTGACTATATAAAAGAACAAAACCTCTATTATTATGGATGTGCGTTCTCTTAATTCCTATATAATAATAAATACGTATACTTAGTATTTATTTCTTTAACTTATCAATAGGTGAGATTTATTCATTAAATCAATAGGCCTGATGAGTTGGGAGATAATGTTATTTATATGGTGTGTTGTTGATTATAGAAGGAATTTGTGTCCTAATTATTTAGGCTGATGATGTCCCATTGAGGAGCTCATATGGATTATCATGTAAACCCTGAGGTGGACTTAGTACGGCAAGATAATAAAGTTGAGTGGTATTACTCTTGGAATTAGAAGTTAATTAATTGAGTTGTCAGTAACTCATTTAATTAACGGACATACGATATTTTAAACACAGAGAGATTAATGCACTCATAATAAGAAGGAGCTCATATTGTAATATGAGATTGGTGTGGTAGTTCAATAATAACCATTTAGTGGTATGGATTATTATTGATGGACTTGAGTTAGATGTTCGGGTCGAACATGGAAACCCAAGCTCATCAGGAGACCTAAACCAATTCTCCTCTAGGTCTTTATTGTAGCCTCTATATAAAGCCTCGTATCCGCCCCAATAGAATTCTGTTAATTCTATTAATCCTAAACTTCCTAGGGTCGGCGACTTGGATTTAAAAGGAGGAGGGGGCGCCTAAACACACAATTCGATTCTTTTCGTACCTCTTAGGGCCGGAGCCCAAACAATCTTCTTCTCCTTGCTAGGGTCGGTGCCCAAACAACCCTCTTCTCCTTGCTAGGGCTGGCACCCAACAAAATTGAAAAGGAGAGGAAGAGAGGAAGAGGCACCCCTTGCCCTAGAACTCCATTGTGGTCGGCGGCTTAAGAATAGAGGAAAGGAGGAAGAGGTGCCCCTTGCCCTAGAACTCCATTGTGATCGGCGGCTTAAGAATAGAGGAAAGGAGGAAGAGGCGCCCAACCTTAGGTCCTCCTTTAGGGTCGGCGGCTAGGGCTCTTAGGAAGGAGTCGGGTGGTTATTCTCTTGGGAGATCGCCGCTCACACGACGTCCAAGAAGAGGAGAGGAATACAACAGAAGATCAAGAGGTTTTTGACTACAAACTATCATCCATATAATCTCAAGGAAAGGTATGACTAGTTTAATTCTACTGCGTAGTTATTCCTTTGTATGGATCCTGAATACCAATACAAGAGGCCAGCGATCTTATGCTTCGATCAAGAACATGTTTGATCGATCATGTGGGTTGCTTAGAAAGGTTCTGTCCCTGAACAATTTTTTTATCTAGGAGAAATTGAACAGGACGGAATTTCAGCGCCATCAAGTGGTATCAGAGCGAGTTTTCTAGCTCTGTGTGATTGGTTTTAGTTAAATTTATGCACTTCTCATATATAAATTTAGATTGGATAATAGTAGGATGTGCAAAAGATTAACTCTATAGTTGCAGGCGTACTAGTTCCAACTATTATGGCTTAATGTGTGTTATGTATGATTGGAACCCTCGGGCATGTCGAGGTTGTTTTGTGTTGTGCATGATTGTTTATTCTATAGTTTTAATTTACTGTTCGATCTGGATTATATGTAAACTCCTTCATGGAGTATAGGATCGATGGATGTAAATTATTTTTTTATTGTTGCGGCATGTATCCTTGCTATGCATGGTGCTATATTTATGATCGGAGGCGCAGTTGAGAAGGAAGCGAGATAGACACAACTACATGATCGGTGGACGACATACTGAATAACAGCGGATGTTTGATAAGGCCATAATAGTTGAAAAGTTTTTTTCATATTTATTGCCTATATGCTATTTTGATATGCTATTATGTGTAATCATACCTTGAAAATATTATAAAATATCAACTTCACCATTGTTGATTTAACTACCCTTTCAATCTAGATTAGCACACCCTAAACCCATTTAGTGTGAAGGAATTACACTCTTAGGAACTCAATACCTATTAGAGCTTCTTGGATATACTAGGTATTCACTAGGGATAACCTTCTTAGATATCTTTCTAATGACTCTCCTAAGCTTCTTAGAAGCCTTAGTCATTATGGTCTTATCAAAATTAACTCTAGGGATGGCCTCCCTTATAACCTTGACTTGACTCTTAGATCTAGGATTAATTCCATAATTATATGAAACTCTATGATATGAAGACATACTTTCCTTGGACTTATGTTTGTATCATAAAACTTTCTTGCTCATGGATGACTCTTGCCTATCTAATCCTAGATTTTCCTTCTAGATCCTTTAACTTCATTTGTCATATTTTTTAGGGTCTTCTCTAATTGATCAAGTCTTGACCTCAAAACTTAATTTTCTTTTTCCAAGACATAAATTCTTGATTTTCCATGTCTAGCTTGACCATTTATTTTTCTAGGCATGTGTATAGTGTTGGTGTAGGGAGCACCAGAGAATCAAATCGATATTTTGATCATGGCAAAGGGATCAAGTTAAGGTTATGTTGTGTGCTAACAAGAAGAGTTGAGTATGAATGTAGCACAGGAAAGTCCTAGTTGAGACTAGATAAAGAAGTCCTAGTCAATGGACTGGGCAAGGAATTCCTTGTCAGGTGGACCGGGTAGGAAGATTTGGCAGATCAAGGTCATGCACCAAGCATGAAGTCTAGGTGGGTCAGTGGATCGAATGTCTATCGGATCGATGGGTCAATGAGGATTGAATATCGAAGGAAAGTCCTAGGGGTCGAGGATTAGATGTTGAGCAAAAGTCCAACTTGGTTTGGAGGACCTAATGATTGGCAGAAGGTAAATTCTCTTGAGAGGAGTAGGTGAGATGCGTTACCTTGAAGGGAACAGTAGGTGTTGATCTAACCTAGGATTTCACTGAAAATCTAAAAGTCAAGATCAGACAGTTGTAAAACTATTTAACTCTAAATTTTCTATAAAATATGTCTTGTGCTAACTTTGTGATGTAGGAAAATAAGGGACTAGAACTTTGGGTTCCTTGTGCCCTTATTGGATCAGGGCAATTGGACTGTCCAGGCACCTATAATGAATCTAGGCACTCGTATGTTAGCTCTTCGGGCCAACGAAGTGAATGAAGTGGCGAGTCCCCATTGGTCAGGGACACCTTAGCTTCCAAGTGCTCGGAGAATGATAAGGCATGCGGAGCAAAGCTAATCTGGCAACCTCTACATTAGCATTCCAAGCGCCCGAAAGTGATATAGGCGCCCGGAGATGTTAAGTTAGCATCAATAGCGGATCAACAAGCCGACGTGAAGGTGCTCAAAAGGAGATCCAAGCGCTCGGATCTATCCAGATAAGAAGCTATGAAGGGGAACCTTAATGACATCAATTCATGCTCATATCTCACTACAAGAAAATCGGTCTTTAACAACATTCAAAAGACATCGGTTTTATGGAAAAATAAATGTCTTTTATTTTTTTACAACGGTTTTAACAAAAACCGATGTCTTTGAGAGGTTGATTGGAGACTACGACAACAGTTTTTGGAGGATACAACAACGGTTTTAAAACCATTGTCTATGTGCACTTTCAACAACGGTTTTTGAAGACTACGACAACGGTTTGAAAACCGTTGTCTATGTGCGCTTTCAACAACGGTTTTGGAAGCTATAACAATAATTTAAAACCGTTGTCTATTTGCGCTTTCAACAACGGTTTTGGAAGCTATAACAACAATTTAAAACCGTTGTATATTTTCATTTTTTCTTTCCCTCTCTCCCTCTAAATATTTCTTCCACTACGCGCTTCTAAAACCCCTAAACCCGCGCTTCCAATTCCCTACACCCCACCGACTTAACCACTGCGCGCTTGCCCTTGTAAACCCTAGACGGGCTCTGCTCCACCGCCGCGTCTTCAACGGCACCGCCACCGCCACCGCCACCGCCACCGCCATCTTTTACTTTTATCAATTTATTTTGATATTAGAAATATGATTTATCATATTTTTTTAATGATATTTAATTTAAAATATAATTATAAATAATGTTTAATGATATGTATTAATATCAAAATCTATTCATCGTTTTGTATAGAGCGGGTATATTATTAAAAAAGATTAAATTTTTAATTAAAATATTATATTAATCTATTTATAATAATGATAATTTTTCCATTATTTCCTCGTACCCTATCCCGTCGCCCAACCTATTCGTGCCGATTCTCTAAAACCTCCTGCCGCCTCCGCCGCTAATCCCTCGCGATTCGCCTCTGCCCTTCGCCGTTCGCGCCGTTCGCCGTTAGCCGCTCCCGTTCGTCGTTAGCCGCTTTCCTTCGCCGGTTGCTCGCGCATCTCAATGCCTACCCATCCGCTCTAATCTCTCATGATTTTCTGCTCTGCTCGCCTTCGCCACTTGCCTTCGCCGTTTGTCGTTCGTCGTTAGCCGCTCCCCTTTGCCGTTCGCTGCTTCTGGTTTGTTCAATAATTACTCAATGGCTTCAACTTTTTGGTATTATTATGGATGTTTCTGAAATTGTTTAAACTGTTAATGCATGGTATAACCTTCATGATTGTAGATATAATTGACTATTCTATTACCAAATCATTGTATTTGCTTGATTCTTCACTCTGAAATTTGTACAGTAGGTGGTCCAGAGAATTTGATTAGAAGTATAAGATCGGTTTGCATCTCCAGAATTGGATTTGCAACCAACTCACTTGTCGATCTGCACATGTGCACAACACTATCACGGTACAATTGAGCCAACATCTGCTGAAGGCTCTTCTTGTTGGTTGATCATTTCCAACATCTGCATGATATTCTGAAACTCTACTGCTTAGAAGCTTCTTAAGTTTGCAACTACGTGGAATTTGGATTGACACTTGAATGGAAGGACTTTAGGCAAGAAGCTAAAGCAGTTAGAAAATAATGTTTCCCAGAGAAAGAATCAGATACTAGCGCGATGCATTAAGCAACTGCTAAGGATGTCTTGGGAAAATAGAAATGACACAATATTTGTTTTATTTATCCAAATATTTGCTATTACATGATAAGAAAATTACCTTGTGCATCTATGTTTTAGATTATAATTCTGTACTGTTCTAAGTGAACTAATGCAATTTTTGACATAGTAGAATTGATGAAATTGCTGCAAAATGCAAGCTCTTGTAAAATGTGTGAAAAGCAGGAGAAACAAAGGGTAAATTAGATATATCCAGAGGTAAGGAGTAAATAATATGACTAACAGTATGCCCCTTTCTTCATCATACACGGTCAGGTCCCAAAGCTACAAAGAAAAGCTAGCATACCTTCATGTTGATCTATTGTTTGATGTTACAGTATTGGATTGCAGTTTGCAACATCTTAAGTTCAGGCACCAAATACCATAGATGCTCCAGTTCAGTATCAAGCAGCAACACAGGTGACCCCTTCGGGAACACAAACCTGGACAACGCCTGGAACTCAGAGTGTACCTCTCGTGGCACCTTTGCATCAGACTGCACAGCAACCTTTGGCTACCGCTGTGACTATTCCAGTAAGATTTTTTAATTTTTTTGCATTTGTTAATTCTGCTTAGATGAAAATTTTATAGTCTCCTGGCTTAACCTTATACCTCTGATAAAAAAGGCGCAAACTGTACAATCAAATTCTACAGAATAGGCCTCTTCTGACTGGCAAGAGCACACTGCTGATGGAAAAAGGTGTGGACTGAGTAATTATGCTTATTTTATGTTTTCTTTTCATGACATTACTATTTCTAGTGATGATTACTATTGCTACTTACATTAAAGTTATTCAGAGTTAAAATACTTTCATCGATGTATGTCAATGTTCCACTAAAATCTTGGTGGTGTGTTATTGTCTCATATTAGTACATGGTATTCTTTGTCCTTTGATTAGTTTTGTACATTATTCCTTTTTGTTATGTTTCATTATTTTTTTTCATTTCAGATACTATTATAATAAGAAGATTAGACAATCTGTTTGGGAGAAGCCCCTTGAATTGATGACGCCTATTGAGGTAAGTCATTTTATGAAACACTGATATTCTTGTTAATTTTGGTACTTGTTTGACACATGCTACACCTTTTCAGTGTGCTATAAGTATTTAACATCTAGTTGTTGTGACCAACCAGAAATATTTAATTTATATAAAAGATCTATCGCTAAGGTGGTACTTTAACTCTTTTGTAGTGTATCTGGTTTATCATGTTTGCATACTTTGAAGGCTATTTCGAAAGAGCAAGAATGAAGTTGTGCCAGAGAACAAGGATGATGGTGATTCAGATGAGGACGAAGAGGATGATGATGAACAAGATGGCGAAGACCAGGAAAAGGACGATGGGGCTGAAGGTGATCCTTTTGGGGATGAAAACGCTGAGGGAATGTGTAATATGTTGCAAGAATAATATTTGTGTTAGTTACTTTTGGTTATTTGTAAATATTGAGGTGATTAAATATATCAGTGCTTTTCTATTTGTGATTTGTTGTGTGAATTTATAATATTTTTGTACTCTTGCTCGATCATAATTTACAAACAATATAAAAAAATAAGTGTTATTACAACAGTTTTAGATTCAATGACATCGGTTTGGAAGCGTTGTCGTTAAGTGATATTACATCGGTCGAAAATCGTTGCTAAAATTGATGTTAAACAGATATTACATCGGTTTTATACCGTTGCAGAACCGATGTCGTTGAGTGATATTACATCGGTCGAAAATTGTTGCTAAAATTGATGTTAAACAGATATTACATCGGTTTTTCACCGTTGCAGAACCGATGTCTTTGAGTGATACTACATCGGTACTACATCGGTTACAAACCGATGTTGTTAATTGATACTACATCGGTTACAAACCGATGTCTAAAATGTCAGACCTTTTACATCGCCTTCATAGACATCGGTCGATTTTCTCATAGACATCGGTGGAAAACCGATGTCTATGACTGTTTTTCTTGTAGTGTAGGGACACAAAGATTCAGCTCATGTCATGTCTGACGAACTGTCAGATCTGAGCAATTGCCAGAGGTATGTTGTATATGCGCTCACATAAATACCAAACCTATCTCAATGTCTCTCACTAGATCATGTGTACAAAACCAAGTCACCATCTCATATCCTCAACAGGTGTCCATGCCATAATCTTGAATGGTGAGGGTAGCCCTCCAGCCGTCAGTCAGATCACCTTGGCTCTACATCCATCCTACTCCAGCATCAGCAATGCCAGCAGATATCCACAGGCATGTGCATCAAACTGTCTCACAGTCAGCAACCACCGCCTCTCCACTGGCATCCCCACTAGCCATCATCGCCTGCAGGTGTAGCCGCAGTGAACGTCGTCCATCTGTCTCCGCCCATGTCCTCCTCCAGGCGCCAGTCATCCCCAGCAGCTACTACCACCAACAACTGCAGCAACAGTGACCATCATCCGTAGCCAGCTCCACTCCCGCCCTCCTCCAGTCGCTAGTCAGCCATCCTCAGAAAGAACCTGTCCATCACTCCAGGGCTAGACGCCCAGGGAGCTGCACACTTTTAGCAAGTGGCCAGCTATCAATGGATTTGGCGTGTCTTTACTGCAGCCGTTATTACGGACTAGATAGGCCATGTTGGTAGACTTATTCACCCTCATATGCTTTTGGCAAAGCCTCAGCCATCAACAGATTTGGGACATCTTTATCGTGAGCCGTTTGTTGCGGACTAGATGGATCTAGATGGGTGGATCCATGCACCCCAAAATAGTTTTCTTTACAATGCTAGCATGCATGCATGAATGTAAGTCTATGTACATGTCCAGTGTATGTAAATGCTAATAGAAATGCGTATATAAATACAAAGTGTGTCCTACACTAATATGTGTGCTAAACTGATGTTCTCCCTATATGAAAGTATGCATGCAAGTGAATGTACATGATGCGCAAGAATGCATGTGACATGAATCCTGTCCTAGGGACGTCGTGATCCATTATGGCTTACTCCTGTGTAACGCCCGCCCTTACGTGGCTTAGACGGACGTTACATTTTGTTTACTTTCATTCATTCATCCATGCATATGAATCATGAGTATTGCAGCGGAACTTAAAACCTTTGTACATACATTGTTGTATTCATATGCAATAGGGACTTTACTAATAAACCCTTCTATCTCTAATCTAAATCATGCATGTCAGAGTAGTCTAATTCCATTCAACAGGAAAATCAACAGGGAACTCAACTTAACCTTCTTTAACATCATTTATATACACATGCAAGTGTAGATTCAGAGTATAGAAAGTAATGAGATCGTCCTGCTAAGTCACTACCACACACACCATCATCAGCCCTTCCTGCTGCTTCCCGTTCCCTTAGTAAACTTTTAATTGAATCTGCAACATAAGAAAGTAAGACTATAAGCACGAATGCTTAGTAAGCTCCTTTCCTACTCACAAAATCCAATCGTCATATAAGCATGAATAATTATAGCATAATGGAAGCGTATAAAACATGCATTCATATTAACATTACATAGAGTATATACTTGATTAAATCTTAACATTAAATCAAGTATGTTAATCATGAACTATATTATCTCATCTTTAACATATGATCATCATTTCATATTTCATTTAATCATGTATATAATGCATTTTGAAAACATTGAACATAACATAGTTTAACATAAACATTTCATTATCATTATCATTTTGGGCGTCCCCTGGCTTGTACCCATTCATTCATCATTTGCGCGCATTCCTTCAAGTAAGTACGAGATAGCTAGTCTCGACCTACCTGCATACTAGGTCTTCTCTAATGTCCTTCAACCTAGGGGCGTTTTTAAGGTGCCCATCCCTTGGATCCCCTTCACTTACGTCCTTCAGGGTCCCGTACAAGCCATGCATTAAAATAATATAATATACATGCATACTTTTCTTTTCATAGTGTATGTTCTTTAAACATTTCATTAGTCATTAATCATGTATACATGCATTCATTTCTTTTCATAGTGAATGTTCCTTAACATTTTCATGACATGACATGGTGAACATTCGCATGACATACATTACATGTCTTTGACATGAGATATAACATAACCCCATGATTAACAATATTCAACCCTGTTTCGACCCAAACCCTAACCTTTCTTCAGGGTAGTCAACTTCGTTGGTTACGTTATAGTTTCAATTAACTTGGCCGAATGAGGATTCGGCTGAGCTAGGGCCGAATGAGGATTCGGCTGTGCTAGGCCGAATGAGGTATTCGGCGGCCGAGGTGAGCTAGGCCGAATGAGGATTCGATTCGGGTATTCGGCTAGGTGCCGGCCGAATGGGTATTCGGCAATCCGAATGAGTATTCGGCTTCGGGTATTCGGCTAGGTGCCGAAATGGGTATTCGGCAATCCGAATGAGTATTCGGTTTCAGGTATTCGGCTAGGTGCCGGCCGAATGGGTATTCGGCAATCCGAATGAGTATTCGGTTTCGGGTATTCGGCTAGGTGCCGGCCGAATGGGTATTCGGCAATCCGAATGAGTATTCGGTTTCGGGTATTCGGCTAGGTGCCGGCCGAATGGGTATTCGGCAATCCGAATGAGTATTCGGTTTCGGGTATTCGGCTAGGTGCCGGCCGAATGGGTATTCGGCAATCCGAATGAGTATTCGGCCAGGTGCAGGCCGAATGGGTATTCGGCAATCCGAATGAGTATTCGGCTAGGTGAAAACCGAATGGGTATTCGGCTGGTGATGGCCGAATGAGTATTCGGCTAGGTGAAAGCCGAATGGGTATTCGGCTGGTGAAGGCCGAATGAGGATTCGGAGACTTGGTAATCGATCAACCGATCGATTACCCACTCTAATCGATCCAGTGATCGATTGGAACATAAACCTTAGTTAGGTCTAAATCTTAACTTCATTGTTCATAAGCCATGGATAGCATATCTTTACACAATGACTATTCTTTACCATGATGTCACTTAGAACATAACTTAACATGGTATGAAGTCATTGATCATATCATCATAAACTTTAATCATGGCATGGGATAAACCTTATCATTTCCGTACATTACATATACTCATTTTCTAGAGTTAGACGAACCCTCAGAGGATCTCTTAAACTCTTAGTCTAAACCATAATGGTCTCACTTATATCATCATAGCTCATATCTAACTAGGGTTTGTAATTATAGTTGAGTTCAAAGACTCAACTCTTTCCCCCTTTTATCAGGTTTAGGTTGATACCTAACCTAGGTTAAGTTTAACCTCATATGTAATCGATGAGATCGATCACTCTTTATCTCAATCGATCAAAGGATCGATTATTTATCATGATTCTTCTTCCTTCCTTTCCTAATCAATCTAGTAGTCGATTACACAACCTACTGTTTCATCAGTAAACATGGTAGGCGATCAGATAGTCAATTACGACTTACCGTAATCGATCAATGGATCGATCAACATTTCATTTAATCGATCAAGAGATCGATTACTCATTTTTTTCCCAGAGGCCTTCGTAATCGATCAACTGATCGATTACGAGACTTAATCGATCAGTGGATCGATTAAGAGACGTAAATCCGTTCTCAGAGGGCTCCGTAATCGATCAACCGATCGATTACGGACCCTTAATCGATCAAATGATCGATTAAGTATCGCTAATCCGTTTCTCGTTAACCTGAGTAATCGATCAGGCGATCGATTACACCTTCTGGTAATCGATCAACTAGTCGATTACCAGTCTTCCTGTTCTATGTTTCTACATTCTGTTTAATGAAACTTCAAACATATTCCTATACATTTCAACTAACGTGTCCCTTAACTCCCCATAACTCCACGTAGTAAAACCACTAAGTGTCTCTTCGTTTGGATGAATGCCATTTCATAAACCCTTAGCCTTAAGGGACATTTCCTCTATGCTTT
>NC_133868.1:2117387-2118850 GCF_044706935.1 Curcuma longa | reverse complement strand
TCAAGCGAATGAGAAGAGCGAATAGTCAACCTAGGATCACCATATTCTCCAGTGCTTCCTCGGCGATGCATGTGTTGTTGGCCTCCATCCTTTGTACCATCCTCCAGTAGTGTAGAATTATTCTTCATTGTACATTACAATTGAGAGAAATCTCAAGTTACATTTGAAGGTAATCTAATTTTACAACTAGAATAATGAAGGTAAAAGGCACGACACGCAGGCCGTATTATGAATTACAACAAACACACACACATCCAATCACATTGGGTTAGGGGTCATAACCATGCACCATGTCATATAATATTTAAAACATTAATGAATAAAAAAATATTTTTTTCTTATGTTCCTAAGCATGATATGAGCTGCAAACTCATTAAATGAGTCGTTGCCCAATCTGTTCATCAGTATGAACCCAAGACCACCAGGTCAGCTAGGTCCGCTAGGCACCATCCGATCGGTACAGTCCGATCGGCTCGATCCGCTCAGCAAACCCCACTCAGACCACTCGAGAAAAATCCAACTCGGCTCAGACTGCTCGGGAAAAATCCTTTTCGGCTCCCATGCCATTTGCACCTTCCGCTCGGCATCAGCCATGCCGATTGGGAGGGAAGTGCCTATCGGCACTGGATAGGCATCCAGTCGACTGAGCTCAGGGGTCCGATCAGCACATGTAGATCATCTCATGAACAACACGTAGATCATAATATACATGTTCTAACTTACATTGTATAGAACTAAAACGAGTATGCTTTCGCAAGTGGCTCTGATACCACTGTAGGGATCTATATGCGCCAAAAATTATTTTTAACCGCATAAACACAGCGGAAAAAGGGATCCCTCCAGAAGATCCATGCGAAAAACCATACTCATTTTAATGATCTATCTACTGTGATCGAGGTTACCTTCGATGCGAGCCCTTCGCAATTTCGACAGTAACTTTTGCCTTCAAAAAGTTAGCAGATCTCAACGCGATCAGTGTGTTTCGCGCCTTCAAGGTATCCACACAATCACCGAGATGGAGACGAACCAATTGCGGTGCTAGCCACAAAAATGGTTCGGCCAAGGTGGTAGAAGAGAAAGAGAAGAGGATCACCGCAAGAAGCTCTCGGTAGCACCACAAAAAGAAGGGAAGAAGAGCTAATTAATCCCCTCATTAATCTTATTAATGATTCCCTCCGAATTACCTAATTAATCCCATAATGATGGCTTTTGGTATTCCATGATGGCTTTAAATCCCGAAATGGCTTTATATCCGAATTGACTTGAGTGACTTGAGTCCAACTCAAGTCTCACTCAATCCATGATGGCTTTAAACCTTATCCGAAGTGACTTTAAACCATATCCGTATTGACTTGAGTGACTTGAGTCCAACTCAAGTCTCACTCAATCCTACTTGACTCAAGTCCAACTTGAGTCTTTTCAATCCAAATTGACTTGATTGACACTAAGGGCTGACACTAACA
>NC_133868.1:2094670-2117287 GCF_044706935.1 Curcuma longa | reverse complement strand
CTCCATTAATTTTTCTTTCATTTTACTTTTTGCAAGCCCACATGAAATTAACCCATTAAATCATCAAGACACATTTAGAATTAAATTCCTTTAGAGAAATCATTCATTATTTTATTATCCAAGAATTATTTAAGGAAAATTGCGGGTATTATAGATTTGCTGCCAAACATCTGGTCCACCTGACCTGCCTACACTTTTTGCCAAATATCTGGTCCACTTGACCTGCCTAGACTTTCACTGCCATGCATTTGGTCGACCTAACCTTCTTGGACTTTCACCTGGTGCACTTGATCTGCCAAGACTTCTGCTTAGTCCTCCAGACCAGGACTTCCATCACCTAGCCTCCAGCCAGGACTACTATTGCCTAGCCTTTGTTGGGATCGTCCCGGTGCAATGCGCGTGTTTACACGTTTCAAAAATATGCACAGCGAAAATAAACAGATAATTAAACTAATTATTATAACGACACACGCATGCATAAGCAGGAAATAACATGTATAAGGTATGACAGAAAATTAAAATTTTCTGATAATAAATTATTCTAAACGCATACCTTGCGGATGATGATATTGAGCAATGTTGGCATCAAACGAGCGGTCCTTGTCGAAGTCCCGCCTCTACTAGTGATCCACACTAAGTTCTCGTCTAGACGACTTCGGAAGCTACGAGTCGCGTCATTATCTTCGGTACTAGCTGATGATTGATGACGATCAAATCGAGAAAAGTCTTATTCCACAAACCACACAACAACGTTTGTCGTGATCGTTTCGGAGCTTTCTAACTATCATCAGAAATTATATTCTTGGTGTAGTTTTGGTGGTCAACCATTGACCATCGGTTCAGGACAAATTGTCAAAACATTTCTGATAATGATGAATAATCTCTAGAAGCTTCGTAAGCTCCCGAGAAGATGATAGATGATCGTTGGACGATCAGATTCGATTGACAATAGTCATAAAACTTATCCGATGATTGGAAATAATTTCTGGTGATCGAACAGTGGATTCCAACATCAAGACCGTAATACAAACCGATTCTTCTCCCACACAGCCAAACATGAATGACATGAACACTCTTTGGTACCAACACTACTCTCCCACACAACCAAAACTGGGATATGGAACGAACACTCCTCAACCACACGGCGGGCGGTGGCGGAGCTGAGAAGAGAAGGGCGGTCAACGGCAGCAGGGAGAAAAACCACCTTCTCGTGCGATCATGTCGTCTGGCAGGAGGAAAAAATCACGATTGGGTGAAATCTGATCTCTCCATCTTGAAGCAACACCCTAGGGTTTCTTCTTTGTCCTCCCACGCGACTGGGCAGTTGGCGATGACAGCGTTATCCCCTTCGCACGAACAGAAACAATGGAAGGTGCTGTGCGGTGAGGAGGAAGAACCTCGTGAAGGCAGCCCCTAGGGTTTTCCCTTGTCCGCTTGCTATCAGTGATGGCATCTCTCCGGTCTAGCGAAGCCCTCGTGCGGACAGGAGGCATGGAATGGCGGCGAACGGCGCGGGGTCGAACGACGCGAGGTTGAACAACCCTGTTTCTCCTCTGTTTGGTCGCAGCCGAAGAAGAAACTTTCGGACGGTTGTGCGAGGAAGAAGGGATCGAACGCCATCCAACTAGGGTTTTGGATCTCCATCCTTCTCCACCCATGGCGGCCGAGCAGTAAAGATCAAGAGGCCTTGCAGAGCAGCTCTATTTTTATCGTGATCTGAAGGGAAGCTACAGTCATGACGTCGGGTGGGGTTAGAAGAAAAATCGAAGAGAAAACCAATAAAACCCTAAATTGAGTTCAAGAACCGAACCGGACCGGGTTCATTCAGGGTTTACTATAGCAAATCGGGTTTAAAATTAAATCACTTGGTTTACTAACCAAATGAACTCCAATTTGACCCAAATCAATTTTGTTCACTTAGTCTTCACAAGATAAATCTCCTCATCTCTTCCGTTTTACCAAAATCTCTTCCATCATGAACCAAACCAAGTTGGTTCAATTTTAGTTCAAAACTGAATCATTTGGTTCATTAACTAAACGACTCCTGATTTGAACAAAATTAGATTCACTCGTTTTGTCTTCATAAGACGAATTCTATCATATTGTCCTTTGTCTGGTCCAACCAGATTTTATTTCTCTCATTTTGAAAATCTAATTCTCAAACTTGTTTTAAGTCCTTTGGAGAACTTGTTGTGCGTGTGACCCAATAGGTTCCCTGTTATGTTGGCCATCCGTAATTAACTATTAATTATGGAACGATCATGAGTGGCACCTAGTAGTACATCATGATCCCCAATTGATCAAAAAATCAACAATTGATTCTAGAACATCTTCTAAACCCTTCAGCATCTTCAATTAAATGTGTCTCGTTCCTTTCACCATCTTATATCTGCTTGGTTCAGAACATGGTCTATGTGTCGGTCCCCACTAGGTTGACTACGTCACACCTAGCCCAAGCTGCTTTCTTGTCCTGTGAATTCAGGTTTCCTGTACATGTGTCCAAGAGTACCGTACTCTTGAAATGTAATATTTTGGCCAAATACTTTTAGTAACAATCTTGACAAACGGTCGTAAGGTATATGTCTCCACTTCAAGGAACGGTGAATCCTCTGTGGACTATTCAAATACCTTCGAGTACTTCAACTTATACCCAATTATCTCGGATCCACAACTCCTCAGATATGCTTGCTTAAGATGTCAAAGTATTAAGCTCTCCATGACCAAGGTGACTTGAATACCCCAAGTCAAAGGAAACTCGCACTTAAGCTGCATTAAGATCTTCATTGACATTTAAATCGAACCATATGAAGTCTCAAGGCAGGTCACTCCAATGAACTAGTTACCTTTAAATAGCATCCATGTTTAACTCTCAACATCCAATGTCTCTAGCAGTGAGATCGGCTGCTTGGTTAACCAAGGAGTTTAAACGTGCTAGTCTCGACAAAATCAATGATGTCCATGCTTATCAATTCCTTGACTAGGGATAATTTCAATACATTCATAATTGCATATGTAGAGATGCTCATGAATTATGATCCAATCATAAATTTTCTTATGCTATGAATCGTATTGTGGACATTTAGTATTTGAGTTTAAGATCCAATCAAACACATATGAAATGTGCACTCAAATAGTGAATTGCTATTTATTCAATAAATAGTATAACTGTAAAGTGATTGTCTTAGGACACCCCTCAAATTAACTGTCTCCAGCTAGGACTTCCATTGTCTAGTTTCCACTAGGACTTGCCTATGCCTATCCTCAACTAGAACTTTCCTGTGCTCCCTGCACAGTTAGATCAACATGTTATAAATCACCATACACTTAACTTGAACCTCTTATTATCATCAAAACTAAGGTTCGATCATCTAGTGCTCCCTGCACCAACATCACCAACGATCCAAATATGTTCTACGACATTATCATTTGATCAAAGAAATCAACAGTAGAAGAGAAATACAAATCAAGAAGATTCCCGCCTAAAGGAACCTTGCAGATCCTTTGACAAAACCTCTATCTCAAAGTAAGTTTAAAGAACACAAAGAGACATTTTGTATTGGATATCATGACGATTGGCCTAAGTGGGAGTCTGTTATATTTGAAAGGTATCCTAATGCAATCGCTTTACGATTATATTATTTATTAATTAAATAAAAATTCACTATTTAAGTGTATATTTTTCATGTGTTTGATTGGATCTTAAACTTATTTTCTGAATGTCCGTAAATGATTCATAGCATGAGAGAAGTTGTGATTAGATCACAACTTGTGAGCATCTCTACATGTGCAATTATGAATGTATTGAAATTATGCCTAGTCGATGAATTGCTGAACATAGACGTCATCGATTCTGTTGAGACCAGCATATTTTAAACGCCTTGATTTGCCAAGCAGCTGTTCTCACTGGGTGGCGGCATTGGATGTTGAGAGTTAAACGTAGATGCTAGTTAAAGGTAATTAGTTCATTAGAGTGACCTGCCATGAGACTTTATATGGTTTGATACATATGTCAATGAAGATCTCAGTACAACTTAAGTACGAGTTTCCTTTAACTTGCGATATTCAAGTCACCTTGGTTATGGAGGCTTATACTTTGACATCTTAAGCAAACATCTCCGAGGGGATGTGCACCCGGGATGATTGAGTATAAGTCATGTACCTGAAGGTGTTTGAATAGTCCACAGAGGATTCACCGCTCTTTTAAAAGGAGACGTATACCCGCGGTCACTTGCTAGGATTGTTACTGAAAGACTTTGGCCAAAGCATCATATGTTAAGAGTATGGAACTCTTGGACACATGTAAGAGTAACTTGAATCCACAAGATAAGAAATCAAGCTTAGGCTAGGTGTGACATAGTCATCCTAGTGGGGACTGACACATATAGATCATATCCTGAACTAAGCGGGTATAAGATGGTGAAAGGAAAGTGACATATTTCATTATACTTGCTGAAGGGTTTAGAAATTGTTCTAAAGTTAATCATTGATTTTCTAATCAATTGAGGTTCATGATGTACTAGATACCACTTATAATCATTTTACAATTAATGGTTAATTAAAGACAACCAATAATCAAAAATCTATTAGGTCACACACACTACAAGTTCTCAGAAGTATTGGTGCGAGAAGCACCAGATGATCAAACCTTGATTTTGATAATGACATGAGGTTCAAGTTAAGTGTGTTATTCGACTGATATGTTGATCTAGTGTGTAGGTAGCACAGGTAAAGTCTTAGTTGAGGTTAGGCAAAAGGCAAAGTCCTAGTTTTAGGCTAGGCAAGAATAAGTCCTGGTCTGGAGGATCAAACGGAAGACTTAACAGGTCAAGTGCACTAGGTGCAAGCCCATGCAATGTTAGAGGATCGGGAAACATGACCAAAGTCCAATCGGGTATGATCATGAGGACAAGAGGGTTGGTGAAGTATGGACTGTCTGGAGGACCGAGTCATAGCATCAAATTCCTAGGGGCCAATGACAAAGCTGAGCAGAAAGTCCAACAAGTTTGGAGGACTTGGTTGGCGGTCAGGTAAATTCTCCAGAGAAGAGTGGGTCAGGACGCATTCCCGAAGAGGAACTGTAGGCGTCGGTATAACCCAAGGTTTCATTGGAAACCTGAAGTTAAGACCAAGAATCAGTTTAGAGAATTGATTCTTTAATCTATTTTCTCTATATTTGGAACTAACATGTATTTCAAATTAGAGAGGTGAAGTCTTTGACTCCGGGCGACTTAAGCCGAGGTTCCAGTCGACTAGACAGTTGAGTCGACCGGAACATGGATTCCAGACGACTTGAGATTGGATAAGCGCAGCGGAATTCGAAGTCTATCGACACCCTCCATGTCAGATTCGAGTCAACTTGAATGGTGATTCTAGTTGATTTGAAGGCCAAGTCAGTCATGGAGTAAGTAGATCGCGGTCTACGTGGGGTTGACCTGAATAGACATTCCAGTCGACCGGAAGGTGTTATAAAAGAACTTCGACCAGAGGCTTCTCGTCATCGAATCCAGTGCTTTCATGATCGAGTCTCGACAAGCCAACGACGTCCTGAGCGAGCAGCAGCATCAATCCAAACCGTTGTAAAGCCGGAATCGGGCTAGAATGAAGAACTTTGAAGCTCTGGTGTTTTTGGAAACGAGTTACTTATGTTGAATTATTAATACAATAAAGTTCTGTTTTATTGTTGTATTTTATACTCGTTACAACTTGTTTCCGTAAGGAAATAAGTTTTTATAGTGGATTGCCCTTACGAAAAATGATCGCAGATCATGGGCCTTGAAGTAGCAGTCTTCAGCTGTGAACCAAGTAAAAATAAACTTGTAATTTTGTGTTTGTTGTTTATCTTACTCTTTTCACTGCAATCTGATCGTTACTCTTTCCGCTGCAATCTGATCGTAACTCTTTCCGTTGCAATCTGATCGTTATGCTCGAATTTTCAAAACTGGAGAAAAATGCTTAAGCGCTATTCACCCCCTCTAGCACTTACAAGATCCTACAATTGGTATCCGACTGAAATCCTCGAATTTAGTGCAACTACTGATCGAGGAGGCTTTTCAATTAATTTTCAAATTTTTAAGATTTTTTTCAAAATTTTATTTTATTTTATTCTTTTTATCCTGCACTGCTAATCCAAGACCAAGTCTTGGAACAAGATTTGCTTTGTCTTTCTGTGTGCTAGAACAATGACTTATCAGGAAGACTTCAGCACTGCAAGGCCACTTCTGTTCTCAGGTGAGGACTTCGCCTACTAGAAAGGTAGGATGGAGTACCACCTGAAGAGTCAAGTGGAAATGTTGATAGTTATCCAGACGGGATTCACAATCCCGTCTGACAATGACGGTTTACCACTAACTTGCGAAAGATGGGACGTGGCCACAAGGAAAGAGATTAAGGCGAATGCGAAAGCTAGACAGACACTACAATCCGAACTGGCCAAGGAGGAATTGAACCGGATCGAGTCGTTCATAAGCGCCAAAGATCTTTGGAACAAATTTATTGAACTCCACGAAGGCACGTCGAAAACAAGGTAACAAAAGAGATTTGCTTTTAAAATACAATATTAGGATGAAGGATGGGGAGTCGGCAAGCGCACTACACGCCCGAATCCAAGACATCCTCAACAGCTTACACGCGATCGGTCAAAAGATCGAGAATCGCGATATTATCAGGTATACATTGAAAGCGTTCCCTAGGAACACTTTGTGGGCATTTATGGTGGATGCTTACAAGGTCTCTAGGGACCTTTCTAAAATTAAGTTAGACGAATTGTTTTCAAAATTTGAACTATATGATAAAACTAATGTCGAAGTGGAAGAGAAGGGTATTGCTCTTCTTGCAAGTACTAGCAAAGACAAAAAGGCGAAAAAGGTTGTTGAAGACTCTGACTCGTCCAACTCTGAAACAAACACGGAATCAAGAAGTTGGAGGTGAAGAAGGTGGTAAACAAAATAACTAATCCGACTTCAACTGACAAAGCAGAGCTAAGATGCTACGGATTCAATCGCAAAGGGCACTTCATGGCCGATTGCCCAAACCAAAAGAAGGATCGAAAAACAAAGAAGAAGGCACTTAAAGAGACATGGGACGAATCATCATCAGAAAATCGGACGAAGAACCGACGACGACGAGTTTTCTCACACTTTCGGCACGAAATGAACCGACAGAAAGCGATAGCGACTCGAACACCGACGAAAGCCATGGATCCACATTCGTTTCCGAAGGTTCCAATCCTACTATAAGTACTAAACGCTTGTATTCAATTATTATCAGTCTTTCTAAAAAAATTATCTAGATCTAATCCTATAGTTGAATTGCTCCAAGAGGAGTTAGTACTTCTCAAAGAGAAAGTCAAAACTGAGCCGTCAACTAAGGCTACCTTAATTGAGAATTCGACTCAAGTTCAACTTGAGAAGGAGAATTCCCAATTAAAGCTCCAAGTTGACGACCTTAGACGGTCGCTTGCAAAATTCACTTCTAGGTCTAAGTATCTTGGATCTTAGAAAGCTGGATACAACCAATTTGACATTGGATACAAGTCAAAAAATAGGTCATTCATAAGATTATTGCACAGAACACACAAACCGAATAGACCTAGAGTCCAAGCGTGGGTTCCCAAGTTCAAGTTTGTTAATCCAGTTGGACCGAACCAATTTTGGGTCCCCAAGGATCAAATACATTTGATCCGACCCAACAAGGGTCACGGTCTAGGGGGATCCAAAATCAATTGATTGATTGCATGTTTTATTTAGCTTTTATTTTTCTGCACTAGAATAACCTAGGCTAGATAAGGACTGACTATTTGATTAACTCTTTCCAACCTAGTATCAGGGTGGGGTGAGATGATAGTACGTTAGGAAGATTTGGTTTAAGTAGTCAAGTAGGGTAAGGAGTACCTTACTTGGTTTGCTTAACCAGGTTGAATTAGCTGAAGCTACCTCGCTACATCCTAACTAGTTAGACCAAAATTTTTTCTTAGACTAGCTAAACTTATAATTTCTTGAATCAGTTTTTTCTTAGAACGTGGCCGTTGTTCCGATACCCAAGAAGGTCCCTATGCTTCACCACTACCTGGAAACTGGTTTTTGAAATGTAAGTTTAGAAAGTTGAAAGGTTAAACTTGATTCTAATTCAAGGTTAATCAAATAATAGATACATAAAATAATAATTAATAAGATAAAATTGAAAAGTCATATCACAAAAACCTATAGGATTAACTACTTGATAATTTAGAAATGGGTGAGATGAATTAGATAAAAAAATTTTAACCTAAACAATTTTATCTAAATAATTTTACAAAATTAAAATAATTTTTACATAAAATAACTTTACCTTAAATCAATTTTACTTAAATTAATTTAATTTTACTTAAATTAATTTTAAATCAATTTTAACTTAAATAATTAATGTTAACCTTAAATAAATTTCAATTAAATAAATTTTCAAATTAATTTTACTTAAATAATTTTTTAAATTAATTTTTAACTTAAATAATTTTTCAAATTAATTTTTAACTTAAACAAATTTTTCAAATTAATTTTTTAGTTAAATTATTTTTCAAATTAATTTTTTACTTACATAATTTTTTAACTAAAATAAAATTTTCAAATTAATTTTTTTACTTAAACAAATGTTTCAAATTATTTTTTTACTTAAAAAATTTTTCAAATTAATTTTTATCTTAAACAATTTTTTAAATTAATTTTTAATTTAAATAATTTTTTAAATTTCACTACAAAAAAATAGGTAATTTGCGACGAATTTTTGGGACGAACAAATTTCGTCGCCAATTAGCAACGAAATTTGGGACAAATACATATTTCGTCGCTAATCTGCAACAAATTTAGCGACGAATCAAATATTAGTCGCCAATTTAGCAACTAAATTAATTCGTTGCTGAGTTCGTTGGGAAAAAATAAATCGTCGCTAAATTCGTCGCAAATTGGCGACGAACAAAGTTTTCGTCGCCAATTTGGCGACGAAAAATTTATTCGTCGCCAAATTGGCGACGAATTTCGTCGCCAATTTGGCGACGAATATATTTTTCGTCGCCAATTTGGCGACGAATTTAGCGACGATTTATCTATTTGTTGCAAAAAACCCTACAGCCGAACATTTCTTTCCATATCCCACGTTAATTTGGCGACGAACGTCATATTCGTCGCCAATTTGGCGACGAATATGCGGTTCGTCGCCAATTCGGCGACGAATATGATGTTCGTCGCTAAATCGGCGACGAATAATCAAATTCGTTGCCAAATTGGCAACGAATTTGGGGACGAACTAGCTTTTGTTGCAAAAAAACCCTAGCCGAACAATTTTTTCCTTAATGTGACGCTAACTTGGCGACGAACAGAATATTCGTCGCCAAATTGGCGACGAATAAGTTTATTCGTCGCCAAATTGGCGACGAACAGTGAAATTCGTCGCCAATTTGGCGACGAATTCGGGGACGAACTATCTTTTGTCGCAAAAAACCCTAGCCGAACAAGTTTTTCTTTATTGTGAGGCTAACTTGGCGACGAACATAATATTCGTCGCCAAATTGGCGACGAATGGGGTTGTTCGTCGCCAATTTGGCGACGAATGGGGTTGTTCGTCGCCAATTTGGCGACGAATGTTCGTCGCCAATTTGGCGACGAATTCTGCGACGAATTCGTGTTCGTCGCAAAATACTTAACTAAAACCCTAAGTCCGAACACTTCTCTTCTCCCACGCGCACAGCCGCACAGCCGCAGCTCTCTTTCGCCTCTCTCTTTCGCCGATCTCGTCGATCTCTCCCGATTTCTCGCCGGATCTCTCTCCCTCGTCGCCGGATCTCTCCCTCGCCGCCGGATCTCTCTTCCTCGCCGCCGGATCTCTTTCCCTCGCCGCCGGTTCTCTCTGTCTTCTCTGCCGGATCTTTCTCGCCGATTTCTCGCCGGATCTCTCTCCCTCGTCGCCGGATCTCTCCCTCACCGCCGGATTTCCTCACGTGGTAAGCTTTCCCTCTTTTCTGCTGTGTTTTTCGCCGTCGAGCGTCGCTGGCCGCCCCTAGCCGTCGCTGGCTGTCCGTTGCCGGCGCTGGCCGCCCCTGGCCGGCGCTGGCCGGCGCTGGCCCGGCCCTTGCATACCTTCATTCTCTCAAATCTTATTTGGACCACATCCTAACGATTATTGTTGATACTTAATATTGTATTCACACTATTACTTGCAAACTAATATTAAGGAAAATCATCCAAAACTTGATGAAATCTGTTATAAACTTCTCATTTTAGATTTGTTTTACTCTTGATTGTACATAGGTCTGGATATTGATTTGGCTCTCCTTTTTCCCCCTTATAATATGCTAGCTTGCATTTTTGTTTTTTCTAAGTACGTGCAAAATTTACTCCCTAATGCCACCTAAACCTAAACAGGTTATTTGGTTCTTTATGTCCTCAAACCCTAGACTTAAAACCTCTTAAACCCTAATTCCTCAAACCCTAAATCGTAAACCTAAACCCAAAAACCCTAAACCCCCTAAACCTTAAAAAATTATTAATCCATAAAAACCTAAACTCGTAAACCTTTAAACAATAAATCATAAACTCTAAAGCCCCTAAACACTAAACCCTAATTCCTCAAACCCTAAACCCCCTAAATCCTCTCCCTAAATCCTATATCTATTAAACCCTAATTCCTCAAACCCTAAATCCTAAACCTAAACCCAAAAATCCTAAACCCCCTAAACCTTAAAAAATAACTAATCCATAAAAACCTAAACTCGTAAACCCTTAAACAATAAATCATAAACTCTAAAACCCCTAAACACTAAACCCTAATTCCTCAAACCCTAAACCCCCTAATTCCTAAACCTCTTAAACCCTAAACGTTAGAACAAGTGTTGATAAATTAAAAAATAATTATTAATGAAATATATGTTAATATGTTCAAATTTGTGGATTCAGGAAAAATGCAGAACGCAAGAAGTTGGATGTATAACAAGAATTTACCTGAACGTAGAGGTTTAACCGATGAATTTATTGCTGGATTAGAACAATTTATCGAGTTTGCTTCAAATAAGTTTGATTTTATGGATGGAAATAAGATAAGATGCCCATGCAGAAAGTGTCACAATGGCAAATTTTTAGAAATAAATAAAGTACGAGAACATCTGTGTAGATTTGGTTTCACCCCAAATTACTATAATTGGACTTCTCATGGTGAACCGTTCATATCTGATGAAGATTATGGGCAAAACATACAATACTCAGGCATGGGAGATCAGAGCTATTATATTGATCAATTTAATCCATATCAGAGGATGGTAACTGATGCTGCAGGTCAGAATATTTTTGCAGAATCGAGTGGTCCAAGTTCTAGTTTTCCTCCAATGGTTGAACAAATGTTTACTCCTTATGCTTATGCATCACCGTTAGAGGAGACACAATTACCCGGAGTTGATGCAAATTTAAATAATGAATCATATCTCAAATGGCAGGAATTATTGAGTGCTGCAGATGAACCATTGTGGGCTGGTTGTGACACTCACAGTCAACTCTCTGTTACTGCAAGATTGTTGAATGTCAAAGCAGAACATAATGTGTCTCAAGATTGTTTTAATGATTTTGTTCAAGTTATGGGGGAGGCATTGCCACGTGATCATATAATGCCCAATGATTATTATAATATGAAAAAACTCGTCAAAGACTTAGGGCTTCCAGTAGAAAGAATTGATGTTTGCAGAGATGGTTGTATGTTATATTGGGGTGATGATGTAAATGCAGAAGTTTGTAAATTTTGTAATCAAGTCAGATACAAGCCTACCAAAAGGAGTCAACAACGACGTAAAGCATACACTCAGTTATTTTATTTGCCTTTGACTCCTAGGCTACAAAGACTTTATGCATCAAAAGTTACTGCTGAACACATGACTTGGCATGCAACTCATCAAACAGAAGAGGGAATAATGTGTCATCCATCAGATGGACTGCAGTGGAAACATTTTGATAGAACACATCCTGAATTTGCGAAGGAAATTCGAAACATTCGGTTAGGTCTTTGTGCTGATGGATTTGCTCCATTTGGTAAATCAGGAAGAAATTATTCATGTTGGCCAATTATTGTAACTCCGTATAATCTTCCACCTGGAATGTGCATGAAAACAGAGCATATGTTTTTAACATTGGTTGTGCCTGGTCCAAAAAATCCGAAGAAGTTAATAGATGTTTATATGCAACCATTGATTGCAGAGCTGAAACAATTATGGGATCAAGGTTGCCCTACCTATGATGTGCATACTGAAAAGATGTTTACAATGAAGGCTGTACTTCTTTGGACCATAAATGATTTTCCTGCTTATGGTATGCTATCAGGATGGAGTACCGCTGGGATTTTAGGATGCCCAATATGTATGGAGAGATCAAAATCATTCAGATTGAAACATGGGAAGAAGGCAAGTTATTTTGATTGTCACCAAATCATAATTGATAATTTTTACCACCAAATCATAATTTCAGAAGAAATAAAGATGAATTCACAAAGAATAGAATTGAGAGAACACCCCCGCCATTGAGATTAACAGGTGAACAGATTTGGTGGAGAGTACATAATTTTTCATCTGTGATTGAAGATCCACATGGTACCCCTTATGAATATGGAAATACACATAAATGGACTAAAAAGAGTATCTTTTGGGAATTACCATATTGGTACAGTCATTTGATTCATCACAACCTTGATGTAATGCATATTGAGAAGAATGTGTTCGATAATCTGTTTAATACAGTTATGGATATCCCGGGGAAAACAAAAGATAATTTGAATGCAAGAAAAGATATGCGACTTATTTGTAAAAGACCTACTCTTGATGTTGATGAAAATAGTAGGGGACCTAAGCCAAAGGCAGTGTATACATTGAATAGAGATCAAAGACGTGTTCTTTGTGAATGGGTAAAAGCTTTGAAATTTCCAGATGGTTATGTCTCTAATCTTGGAAGATGTGTCGATTTGAAGGAATGCAAATTGATTGGTTTGAAAAGTCATGATTGTCATATATTTATGGAAAGACTTATTCCTATCGCTTTTAAGGAACTCTTACCAAATTTTGTATGGGGTGCCATTACAGAATTAAGTATGTTTCTTCATGATATTTGCTCAACAGTTTTGAAATCCTCACACATGGAGACATTAGAGCGAGAAATTCCAAAAATTTTGTGTAATTTGGAAAGGATCTTTCCACCATCATTTTTTGATTCGATGGAGCATCTATTGGTTCACTTGCCTTATGAAACTAAAGTTGGAGGTCCTGTACATTTTCGATGGATGTATCCATTTGAAAGGTAAAATAATATTATTTATATACTTTGTTGTTTCATATATAATAATGTCTAATATACTTTTGTTTTATTACAAACAGATTTCTGTATCATTTGAAGAAAAAAGTCAAAAATAAGGCACATGTTGAAGCGTCTATTGTTAATGCATATATTGTGGAGGAAGTAACAACGTTTGCATCATATTATTTTGAGCCTCACGTTCGAAGCAAAAGACAAAGAGCGGGAAGAAATGAAGAAGGACCCATTGATCCCAATTTGATACCAGTTTCAATTTTTAATTATCTTGGCAGGCCAAGTGGACCATGTAAAGAGAGATACTTAACTGGTCAAGAATGGCTCGCAGCGCACACATATATTTTACTGAATTGTCCAGAAGTAAACCCATATTTTGAGTGAGTATATATATATTTTATATTATTTTTAATTCGGTTGTAAATAACTTATGTTTTCAATATTGTTGGTTTTATAGGATTTTTCAGAATTTATATTCAGGAATGTCAACACAAGAGTTTAATAATTTCTGTGATAAAGAATTTGCACCATGGTTCAAAACATATGTAAGTATAAAAATTTAAATTTGCTCACTATTTAATTTTGTAATTAATTTTGGAATTTGATTTTAGATTCAGGGTAATCAAGCTCAGATTGACTCCGAATTATTATTGTATCTTTCATGGGGTCCAAAAGCAATAGTACGGACTTGGCCGGTATATTTCATAAACGGATATAATTTTCATACTCAAGATTATGGAATGGGCAAGGCAACAATGAATAGCGGTGTTTGTGTTCAATCCTCCTCAGATGGAGCTGCAAGTAATGATTTTTATGGGTTATTGGATGAAATTATAGAGGTGGAATACCCAGGTCCAGAAATTCGAATTGTTTTATTTTTGTGTCGTTGGTTTGACCCTGTCAGAGGGATGAAGGTGCATCCACAGTATAATTTGGTTGAAATTAATCATAAGAGATTATATAAGAGATATGAACCATTTGTGTTGGCACAACAAGCAATTCAAGTATTTTATGCTTCATATCCAAGTTTGAAACGAGATAAAATTGATTGGTGGGTTGTTTGTAAAACAAAAGCAAGGTCAAAAATTGAAGAACGTTGGCAAGAGAATGCATATCAACAAGACGAAGTGGTAAATACATTTCAGACACATGAATATCATATACCTATATTACGAGATCCCAGCGGAGTAGTGATACCCGTAGATATAAGTGAAATTCATCAAAATGAGGACGACGAGGACGACGAAGAGGACGACGACGATGACGATGACGACGATGACGATGACGATGACGATGACGATGACGATGAAGACGACGACGATGATGATAATTCATGCTGAGTAAGTTAGGTGACATTTTAAAATTATTAGAAATTCATTTAGATAATGGAATGTAAGTGTATATATTTCATTTTAATCTGTAAATTTCTTTTTATTCTTCATAATATGCAAATTTTGATAGATTCATTTACAATATTTTAACTGTACATTTTTTTCTTATATAGATCATTTATCCTGACTTGCTGGTGCATTCAGATTGCAGACATCATTTATCCTGACATCATGGTAAGTTTTTACGAATTTTAATTATGCAAATAATTTTATCTTTCTTTCCTAATATATTTTTTGACAGTGGCGACGGGGTAGACGCAGTAGTACTCCTTCAGGTGCAGGCCCCTCTACTTCTGGTGCAGCCCCCCTACTACAGATGCAGCCCCCCTACTACAGATGTAGCCCCCTCTACTTCAGGTGCAGCTCCCTCGCCTTCTGGTGCAGCTGCCTCGCCTTCAGGTGCAGCTCTCTCACCTTCTGGTGCAGCTGCCTCGCCTTCTGGTGCAGCTCCCTCTCCAGGACCTTCCCCAGGAGCCATAGCAGGTCCTTCGACCGGACAGGCTGCTGCACAGACACGAGTGTTGATAGTCCCACTCGGTGATTCGTAAGTATCATATCTTAATTATATTGTCAATTAAATTTTGATAATTATTTAACATTATTTATTTGATATTGTATAATAGGTTTACTGATGATCCTGTACGGATTGTTCACGATATTAATAGAATCGTGAACAATCTTTGGCGAGGGGATTCTATGAATTTTAGAAGCACTCCTGATTCCACCAAGGAGTTGTGGTGGAGTGAATTCAAGGTAAACTATGCATTTAATTATATATATATGATAATATTGTATAATAGTTAATAAATTCATTGTTTTAACTTTCAGCGTGCGTTTACTTGGGATCCGACTGATGAAGTCGAGATTCGACGGATTTTTAAAAAAAAATGCGGTGATCACATCCGGCATATCTTAAATCATGCCAAAACAAGGAAGAAAAAACCAGCTTGCATCACTGATGAAAATTGGGAGAAAATTTCTAAATTTTGGGAAACTGAGGAAAGCAAAAAGATAAGTAATCAGAATAAGCTGAATCAAGCTTATAATACTGGTGCCTCATCTGCGACGTATGCGGGCGGCTCAATCAATATGGATGAGCATACGCGTAGATTGGTAATTTCTTTCAACTACTTCAATTTAAATTTATTTTATATTTTTGTTTATATATCTAACAATATTTTTTTAGGCTAAGGAAATAGGCCGAGATCCTGATTTCATCGATACTTTTACTCGCGCGTTCCAGAAAAAAGACAAGAGTTGGAGCGGAGACCGAGCAAAAGCCATGAAGGTTTTAATATATTTTTAAATATTTATGTGTTTAATTTCTAAAATATTATAACTTATTGATATATCTTTTGATAATACAGGATAAATTTACTGAGCTTTCTTCAGTTGCTAGCTCTGAGGGATCTGAGTCCTCAGTTGGGAATGAATTGAGTCTGTGGTTGGAGGCGAGTGGGGGATGCAAAGGTGGTGGAAGGATTTTGGGTATGGGTTCTTTGAGCAGAACCCATAGAGTTGCTGGTACCTCTTCTACCACCTCCCCTGCCGTCACATCACAGATACATAGCTTGACAGAGGAGGTCACTCAATTGAAAGGCCTATTACAACAAAGGGACGAGGAAATGATACGAAGAGATAAACAAATGAAACAAAGAGATAACCAAATTAAAAAATTGCAAAAACAACAAGAGCGGATTTTGCAACATTTTCAGTTGCAACTTGGTGACGACGACGACGATGACGACGACGACGACAGCGACGATGGTGGTGATCCTTCATGAGTTTTTTTGTGTATGCATTTTTTTAAGCATTATTTTATTTATTTGACATGCATTTTATTACAGCTGCAAGTTAATAATTTATATATTGTTAATAATACTGTTTGTTTTTTGTTACACAGGTTTTTATAAACAAATCAAAAAAAAAGGTTAGTCTTTACATATTTAATTTATAGGTTTTAGTATTAGTTTTAATTTTAAGAATGATACTTTCTCTTTATCTTATTTTTGTATGCAGGCGAAGACAAGATAGTGACGAAGAATCAAGCAGAGTTTCCGGCGGACCACGATGATCTCTTCTATCTTTTCTTCATATATCCTCAGACTTGATTTGTTTGTATCAGTACTTTGTATGGATTTTTCGCATTTTGATGCATGTGACTGTTGTTGGTTGGTTGGTTGGTCGGACAGACTTATAGACATGTGTACATGTCTATTGTAGATATTTGTTGGATTGTGATGTGACTGTTGGATGTTATGTGATTGTATATTATGTGCTATGGATGTTATGGATAATATCGATGTTATGGATATGGATGATTTGTATGTTATGGATTTTGTATGTTATGGATATTTGGATGAAATGAATATATGTTATTGATTTATTTGTATTGATTTGATGTGATTGTTTGATAACAGGTTACATGTATTTATGAATCGATCCGATTGGATCGATATTGTTTGTATATACAGGATAATCACCAAAATAAATATTGCATTGAAATTTTTTTTTGTTTTTGCAACGAAATTGGCGACGAATATAGGATTCGTCGCCAATTGGCGACGAAATTAGCAACGAAAACCAGTTCGTCACAAATATATCGTAAGTTTACTATTTATCGAATTTGCAACGAATTCTAGATTCGTTGCCAAATTCGTCGCCAATTGGCGACGAATCCATAATTCGTCGCCAATTGGCGACGAAATTGGCGACGAATTCGTCGCCAATTGGCGACGAATTCCAATTCGTCGCCAATTGGCGACGAATTTTGATTCGTCGCCAATTGGCGACGAATTTTGATTCGTCGCCAATTGGCGACGAATTGGCGTCGCCAATTGGCGACGAATTCGTTCGTCGCCAATTGGCGACGAATTTGGCAACGAATATTTTATTTTCGTCGCAAAAAATTGCGACAAATGTGGATTTTTCGACGCAGATTTTTGGCGACGACTTGATTGCGACTAATTTTGTTTCGTTGCAAAATTCGTCGCCAAATTTTTTGGGACGAATTTTTTTTTAAAATTCGTCCCAGATTTCGTCGCAGATTGGTTATTTTTTTGTAGTGTAGAGGTTATTAACCATTATCATTTGCATCGACTGATTTATTGTACGACTCCGGGTAACACGACTTTGTGTGCCAAGTTGTATAATTACCTAGTCAAGGTCGACGACCTGACCTTCTCTACCCAAGTTGGAGAGAGGGACATTACCATTATACCCTCCATTATTATACATTCGTAGGACTCTGTCCCTCTCAGTGCACTTTCTCGTGCTATCCACCTAGGGATTTACCCTTTGGAGATCCCTACTCCCACATCACTCTAGACACTATGCATACATATTTCTATCAGGAAGACCGAGCTCCTGGTGCAATTTTGTTTCCCTCAGGGAGACTTAAGATATAGGACTATGTCCTGTATAGAGTTATAATGAACTGCATTATACTACTGACTACTAGGGACATTGCTGTCATGCGACCCTTCCATTCCTTTCTTCTTTATGCATTCATACATAAATAAGACATAGATATATGTTTGCATATTTTTCATACCATTACTTTTGCATCTTTTGTGACTACTAGCAGAAGGGTCCGTATGCCCTACTGCAATATTTTGACTGGTCTTTTAGACTCACTAGGAGTTGATATCACTGATGGTGATATTTTACCTCCTAGTGATTTTGACATGATAGGATCTAGGAATATTTCATTAGGTGGGGTCCATATAAATGACGATGAGGTACTCTCCTAGAGGCGACAACCTCAGCCCCAACCCCAGCCCCAGCCAGTAGCTGATGACATAGATCTTGAGGAGCTGCTTGGACTACCTGCACCTCCACCTCCACTTATAACTGACTGGCGGCTAACCCAACTCGAGGAGTCTTTACAGGGCTTCCAGCAAACGGTGATCGATCACTTTGATAGTCAAGATGCTAGGATGATAGAGTTGATGGAGATGATTAGAGCTTGGGGCCATCCACCACCACCACTGATGGAGTTAAACCAAGTGAACAAGTTGCCCAACAAGCTAATATGGATCATACTCAACCCACTCTAGATATTGTTGATGATTCATTATGTATTAATGGAGGCCCAATTACAAAAGTTAAGGCTAAGAAGATGAAGAAAGCACTTAATGTGCTAATTGAAGATGTGAAGGTTAAAGTTACAATTGAAGAAGGTCTGACCAAGAGCAAGTCATGCGACTTAGTCAACTTAATTCAAGCCTTGGATGGGCTTAAGTAGTCACTTAGTCTCATGTTTATGTAGTAGAGATATGTAGGCTCAATTTAAGCTTAATTTCTAGCTTTATTTGGGTTGTAATGATGCCATAAGCTTAAAATGGCTAAGTAGTCTACATAGACCTTTTCTAAAAGGGCTTCCTTTTGGCCTTTTAGGGTTTTTAGGTCATCCTATAGCTATAAATAAAATGGGTGACGGCCACACATGTATCTTTTGACATATTTTCAATTTAAAACATGGTGAGGCTCTCACTTGTTAGTTCTTTATCTTGTTGTGCTAAATACCGTAAATAGTCCAGATAACCATCTTCCTCTTCTTCATTGTAGGCAGCAAACATGTCCTAATTTGATTTAGGAGTTGGGCACTGCTTGTTGATTAGAGTACTCCATTCAGGGGTATTGTTGGATGATCCAACTTCTACTATTGTAGTTGAGCCAAAACCCCCACTTCCTCGTTGAGTTTCATCAAGGTTGTCCACTTCTCGAACTAGAGGTGTGACTATTCGCTCCAATATAATTTGGGCGATGCATTCATGTTTCTGTAGGAAGATATCCTTGTTAGTTGTATTAAATGCAAGGATTTTGACCTCACCTCGGTAGTTAGCATCGATTACTCCAACGCCAATGATTATGCCCTTGGATAAGGATGCACTGGATCTTGGTGCAATCCTGGCATAAGTTCCTTCTGAGACTTGGATGCTAATCCCAGTATCAAGTAGTGTGCGGCTATAGGCCCCAATGTCTTGATCTCTACAGATCGCTAGATATCCTACAGCTCTAGTAGTCTTTCTTTGTGGAATTTTTGCTCCACTGTGCAGCCGTCTTACTAGGAATTTTTGTTCTTCAATTAAAATAGCCAAAGTGTGTGAAGACTTGATGTCTTCTTCATCGCTTTGGATTTCATCATCACGACCATTGTATCTTGGTGGTTTAGGTGTTGTGGCTGCCTGATAATTTTCAAAATGTATAGAGATACTCCCATCAAGCAAATTGTGGGTCGCCACTTCTGTTGGCTGCATGGGTATATTCACCGTTGTTTGTCGGATGATTCAATTTTGACCTAGAACATCCCGAGTGCTGTAAGCTCGGCTTGGTAATGCTCGGACACCATGACTTGCCAAATAATCAACAACATTCTAAACTTCATAAGCGAATCCAACATTGGGTTGGCTAATAAAGAGATCATGACCAAAAGCTCTAGAGAATAATTTTTTACTTCCTCCCGCTTTTATCGTGCTCCGAAATTTTAATTCTATGTTGAAGCTCTACTCCGACGACTTTGCTCAAATTCTTTCTCTTTTGCGGTAGCTTTCTTTCCTATATTAATCTTTTTTCATCCTTTAAATTGTAAGGAACTGATAAAATTTTTACCAATTCTACTCTTTGTAAAAGATGAAACCTCCTTCTTTTTAAGAAGGAAGTTACTAGTGAATTGCCCATCGAAAGTGGTCAACAACCACGGGCTTTGGAGTAGCAGCTGTAGTCTATGAATCAAGTAAAAGACAAGTGTCTTCTTATTCTTTCGTATTTGTATTTTTCTGCTGCATCTCTGTAAAAAGTGAAAAAGTGACAAGCGTTATTCATGCCACCTCTAGCGCGCTTTCAATCCTACAATTGGTATCAAAGCGGGGGTGCTTCTAAATTAATGCAACCAGTATTTGAGCATTTTTTTTTGCTTTTATTCCTTTGTTCATTTTTTTCATTTTCTGCATTGCTAATCCAAGACCAAGTCTTAGTATGTTAGTTTTATTTTTTTTTCAAGAAACTACTTTTATGGCTCATCAAGAAGGGCTCAACACCTCTTACCCACCACTCTTTGACGAAATGAACTTCGACACCTAGAAAAGATGGATGGAGTAGTTTTTGAAGATGGACATTATGCATGGATCATCATCAAGAAGGGATTCACATTGCCTTTTCATGAACTTGGAGAAATCTTAGAAATGGGAAGATGGACCTCTGACATCAAGAAGAAGGCTCAAGTTGACTCTCGAGCCACATACATTATCTAGTGCGGACTAACTAATGAAGAGATTATCAAGTCAAAGGCTTCAACAATGCTAAGGAAATTTAGGACAATTTTGCTGAACTCCATGAGGAAATTGACAATTCCAAGGTAACAAAAGGAAATAATACTTTATCTAATAATAAAATGCAGAACAACAAATCATCTTCAGAAGAATCAAATGAGAAAGAACAAGCAAACTTCCTAGAACCACCGACACTAGAGCAAATGGTCGAGACCAAATCTGAACCCGACTTTAAAACTGAATTTGAAGTCGAGTCCGAGTGAAGCCATGGATCTGTATCTAGTTTAGAAGGTCTAAACCCCACTACAAGTCATCAATTAGTACAAAAACTATATTCAATGATTTCTTTCTTAACTCATAAGTTAGCTAAGTCTATAGTCCGAGTCAAGTCACTGCAAAAGGAGGTAACATTCCTTAAGGAGAAAACTAGCCCAAGTTCCTCAACTATAGATCTTTAAAGTGGAACTTCAACTCAAGTTCAACATGTGAAAGAAAATTCCAGCTTAAAAGTTCAAGTTAAGGACCTTAAAGGCTCATTAGAACGGTTCATTTCGGGCTCCAAGTACCTTGATATGATACTTGGACACAAAAAGACCATGTACAATTAATCCAAACTTGGATATAAAGCTAAATCACAACACAAATCATATTGTAATTAGTAAATCAAACCAATAAACAACGAGCCCAGGCATAGGTTCCCAAGTCCATCCTGACTAATCAAGTTAGCTGAACTAGGATTAGGTCCCCAAGGATCAGATTCATTATTTGACCCAACCAACTCAGGGTCTTGATCTAATGGGAGTCAATAGAAAACCCATTTTAATTAGATAAATTACATGATTATCTGATTTATTATTTTTAATACATGCTTATTTTAATTTTATGCTTAAATTATAATGGTTAGTTAGAAAAAGGTTAACCTAACCTTGACAACCTAGCATCGGAAGGGATTGAGATGATAGTTGATTGGGGAAGCTAGGACGAAGCATGTCGAGGTTGAATCATATGTGTTTTGTCTGGTGCACTGGTCTGGTAAAACTAACTGAAAACTAACTGAAGCTACCTAAGTTCTATTGGATTTCTACATGCATAATTTAAAATTTTAATTTCATAAATCATGGAAATGGAAGTGTAATAAATAATTTATCACTAACTACGTAAAAACCCATCCAAGGAATCACATGCATACAAACATAATCATAAATAAGACAAATAATTTTATACCTTTTGAATAACGTAGAGCGGAAACAACATCAACTAGCAACCATGAGCAAGATTGCCTCTACTCATATCCTTGCCAAGATTTCCTTGGAATGACTTCTCTATGTCACGTGTCTTGTCTCTACTATGATACTAATAGAAGGGAGGAGACAAGCGATTTGAGAGAGTACCTATGGTCTAATTCCTTTTCTAGCGGCTCGAAGCAACTTGTTGATATGAATTGGATTGAACGCCTCCGTTCAAAGGTCGTATGGTTCACTGTCAAGAATGGGTAGTGAACCAATATGGTGTGGATGTTCCAGCAGTAACAATTTCCCGATAACAAAAACCAAATTAAAAGGAAGAAGTGATACCTTTCGGTGGAGAAACACCATTGCTTCTCCTTGCATTCCTCACTTCCACCACCGATTTTCAGCTTCCTTTGGCTCC